>NC_140964.1:117907605-117912605 GCF_056783735.1 Eptatretus burgeri
ACAGCTAACTGCTGATCGATCTGCTCATGAAAGAGCCAGGCAAGCGGAGTCAGCTTTAGAGAGAGAGAGAGAGAGAGAGAGAGAGAGAGAGAGAGAGAGAGAGAGAGAGAGAGAGAGAGAGAGAGAGAGAGAGAGAGAGAGAGAGAGAGAGAGAGAGAGAGAGAGAGAGAGAGAGAGAGAGTCGTCTTACTGCTGATATATCTGCTCATCTGCTATATAAATGGCAGTCCTTCTGTCTGTTTGTCTGTCTGTTTGTATGTAACCAATAAGCTCCTAGACCAGTGAACCGATCTTGATGAAACTTTACATACATTTCGACCTAACATTCAGCTCCAGGATGCGTGAAGTGACTTTCGATAAAAATGAAAAAATGTATATATTAAAAAAAAAGGTTTTCGAATAGTGTGCCGGCATATTAATCATAACAAAAGGCTTCATGGTTAAAAACGCTAGAGTTTTTCGACATACAAAATGTTCGTATTCGTTGACTTTTTAAACATACACATTCTCCTCCTGTTATTTGAATTCTCGAACTGCACAAGCAAGGCAATAGCTAACTGCTGATAGATCTGCTCATGAAAAAGCCAGGCAAGCGGAGTCAGCTGCAGAGAGGAAGTGAGAGAGAGAGAGAGAGAGAGAGAGAGAGAGAGAGAGAGAGAGAGAGAGAGAGAGAGAGAGAGAGAGAGAGAGAGAGAGAGAGAGAGAGAGAGAGAGAGAGAGAGAGAGAGAGAGAGAGAGAGAGAGAGAGAGAGACATCTTACTGCTGATATATCTGTTCATGAAAGAGCCAGGCAAGCAGAGTCGGCTGCAGAGAGAGTCGTCTTACTGCTGATATATCTGCTCATGAAAGAGCCAGGCAAGCGGAGTCAGCTGCAGAGAGTAAGTGAGAGAGAAAGAGAGAGAGGGAGAGAGGGAGAGAGAGAGAGAGAGAGAGAGAGAGAGAGAGAGAGAGAGAGAGAGAGAGAGAGAGAGAGAGAGAGAGAGAGAGAGAGAGAGAGAGAGAGAGTCATCTTACTGCTGATATATCTGTTCATGAAAGAGCCAGGCAAGCAGAGTCGGCTGCAGAGAGAGTCGTCTTACTGCTGATATATCTGCTCATGAAAGAGCCAGGCAAGCAGAGTCGGCTGCAGATAGAGAGAGAGGGAGAGGAAGAGAGAGAGAGAGAGAGAGAGAGAGAGAGAGAGAGAGAGAGAGAGAGAGAGAGAGAGAGAGAGAGAGAGAGAGAGAGAGAGAGAGAGAGTCGTCTTAGTGATGATATATCTGCTCATGAACAAGCCAGGCAAGCAGAGTCGGCTGCAGAGAGAGAGCGTCGCCTAACTGCAAATACAGCATCACACCGATGGGCGAGAGAAGCACAAAACTCACGTTCCAGCTTTCTAGGTCCGGGTTTTGGCAGGACATCGACAGTTGCCATTGCTGTAGGAAATATTGAGTGGATCAAGGCCGCCTTCAACTATGACTTCTCTGAGGATTACGACAGCATAAAGCCTTCCTTCCATAAATCTGAGGAATAAAAGAAGCCTTCCCAATTTTCTCCATACAACTAATGCCTGAGTCTAACTAGCGCGAGGAAAATAGGGCAAATTTCCCGGGTATTCCCGGGTACTTCAGCTAGTATGTATATATATATATATATATATATATATATATATATATATATATATATATATATATATATATATATATATATATATATATATATATATATATATATATATATATATATATATATATATATATGAAGACCACAAGGGGAAAACCAGAGATGTCAGGATAAGTCAATTTTGAAGAAACTGAAAAACAAAGTTTCAAGACTTTGGTGGACTGTTTAATAACTGTCATATAGATTTCTTTTCCAGTAAAAGGAAGAGTGATCATTGGCCGATCAAATTAAGCATGTAGCATTTGCCAAGCTTATGTGTTATTTAATTTAAGAGCAAAGAACGAATCAATGTTGCAAACTGACATCACTGGTTATTCCCTTGTTTAATAATTGCCATGCAATTTTAACCTAGGATGTGTAGCAAATTCATGCTTCTTGGTAATTATCATACATTACATGACTTTGGTGATCACAAATTTTTTTTCAACATTAAACGTTCATTGTTTTTTTTTTTTTGATTGGTGTTCAACGCCATACTCAAGGGTATTTCGCTTATATGATGACGGATTCTCCATTTCTTACTCCGTACTACTTAATATGATGGAAAAAACGGGAGGAAACCAAAGATAAACCACCCCCGCGAATAGCCGAAGTCACCTCATGTGACTCCCTCATATACCTCAGCAGGTTGATTGGGTGGTGGGTACATCGAATGAGGATGGGTACTCAGATGCGCTAACCATTAAACCACGGCGTGGGTCCCATAAAAGTCACAATAAAGGTTTGACCAGGCTTGAACCACGATATGCACCAACTACGGAGCACATGATATAACCAAATAGGCCATTGTAGTGCTCAGAGTTTATGCTGTGAAAGTTTTGCAACCTTTCATTTTTTAGTTTCTCAACTCTGAATATTATTGTGGAACAGTTAACATGAATGAAAGGGAGATAACCAGGAGTAAAGTACTGACAACTCTGGGTTTCTACTTGTTCAGCTTTGACAACACTTGTTTTTTCATTGCACGGCTAAACTTTATACCATATAAATTATGTAACACCCCTGGTTATTCGTTAAAGTAATATTGTGAGAGGAAACCTTATGTTGCCAACTATTGGCAGGTGCAATAACCCAGAAATTTATAAAAAGTGATATCTCTGGTTTTCCCCTTGTGGTCTTCATATATATATATATATATATATATATATATATATATATATATATATATATATATATATATATATATATATATATATATATATATATATATATATATATATATATATATATATATATATATATATATATACAGGGTGAGTCAAAAGTATCACCTGATTTATGTTTTTTCGGCTGTCAGATTCTTTCTGGGAAGTCAAGTTGTTAATAATTATTGGGCTGCATTTGAAATATTTTTTTCAGAGGTCGAGGTTTTCTCAACGGTTCTTACATGTTTTTGTATGGTGAATTCAGAAATGTATCTAATTTCGCTCAATCAGGTCAAGTTTTATCCTATCTCAATTTTAAGGAAGAAAATAATCAAAATTTTTGTTTTTTTAATTAGCATTTTATAATTCAAAATCAGACTTACATTGACAGAAAATGTACAAACTTTACATATAATGACACACAAGTACACTTAATGTGGAAGAAAGTGCCTTCTCAATTACTTTCATTTCAATTACAGAAAAATATTGATAAATCGTTGTATCTGGCAACACCCAACTTCAGTCGCTCCAGCATTCGCTGTTTTCCTTCATCTTTTTAATGTTGAATTTCACATTAACGGTACTTGTGCGTCATTTTATATATAGTTTGTACATTTTCTGTCAATGTAACTCTGATTTTGAATTTAAAAAATGCTAATTAAAAAACAAAAATTTTGATTATGTTTTTCCTTAAAATTGAGATCGCATAAAACTTGACCTGATTGAGCAAAATGAGATGCATTTCTAAATTCAGCATGCAAAAAGCATATGAGAACCGTTGAGAAAACCTAGACCTCAGAAATGACACAGACCAGTGAATTTTCTTGCAGATTATTAATTTTCGTAATTTATTTATTTTTGATTTTGTTTTGCAGGTTATTGCTGCGAGTTTGGAAAGTTACTGAATTTGCACCAAATTGAACCATGAATTACCTTTCAATGAATCAACACATTGTGGCTGTGAAACATTAATACAAATGTAATGAACAACCAACAATGGCGGCACGCCGTTTGGTACAGGAATTCGATATTAACCCACCTCAGGAAAGAAACATACGATTGATTGTCGAGAATTTGAAGCAACAGGGTCGGTAGCCACTGCAAAGAAGTCCGGTCGTCCAAAAACGTCAATGAATGTAGCTAAGGCTGAATAATCCATCAGAAGACTGGAACAAAGTCCGCAGAAGTCAACTCGCCATTTATCTGCAGAGTTGGAAGTGAGCCAATCAAGTGTTATCCGTATCCTTCACCAGAAAAAATGGAAACCTTACATTCCACGCTTACTGCATGCCCTTCAAGATGGAGATGACGACCACCGTCTTCAATTTTGCGAAGAGTTCTTAGCTAAACTTCACGAAGAGGACACAATGCTACACAACATCTGTTGGTCAGATGAGGCATGTTTTAAGCTTAATGGCACAATTAACAGATACAGTTGTGTCTACTGGGCTGTGAATGATGCAAGAGTGACAGTTGAGAAGGAGGTAAATTTACCTGGAGTGACAGTTTGTGCAGCCATATCTCCATTAGGGACAATTGGACCCTTTTTTCTTTGAGGGATCTGTCACTGCAGAAATTTACATGGATATGCTGCAAACCGTCTTTTGGCCCAGGGTACAAGATCAGGACTGTTATTTCCAGCAAGATGGAGCTCCACCTCATTATGGACGTTATGTTCGTCAGTGGCTTGATGAAAACTTTCCCAGAAAGTGGATCGGCCGCCGTGGTCCGATCGAGTGGCCGGCATGCTCCCCAGACCTTACACCTCCAGATTTCTTTCTTTGGGGGCTCATGAAAGACCTTGTTTATCGTGAAAAGCCTCGTACCATTCAGGAATTGAAGGCTCAAATCACTGCAAACTTTGAGGAAATTGATATCGAACTCTGCAGACGTGTGTGTCGCTCTGTGCCAGCTTGGCTGCAATTGTGCATCGATCACGAGGGAGGGCACTTTGAAAATTGCAAGTAAAACAGCTTGGTACAGTGCCGTAAGATTTTTTTTCTTGAAAAAATGGTTAGCTAAACATGTCATTCATTTATTTCTACCTTCTTGTACACTGTAATACAAATGGCAAACAAACCATCAACTGACAGAAATCGGTTGCGACTTCTGACTCACCCTCTCTCTATATATATATATATATATATATATATATATATATATATATATATATATATATATATATATATATA
>NC_140964.1:117917605-117928105 GCF_056783735.1 Eptatretus burgeri
CTGCTAAACACCTCGGACTTGGCCCTCGAGTGTCCACAACAGTGTATAGTATGGGGGAGTGAAGCGCCAACCAATTGCTCCCATGGGTATTATCTGCTTAGTTTTGTCTTTTGTAATTCCTGTGAATAAAATGAAGCTAAAATCTCTTCCCCCTTCTAAATCATATATCTTATAAGTCCAAGGAACCGTATCCATTACATCAACAATTTTTAAAAGTTCATTCATCCATCGCTTTGTATAACCCTTTTCAAAATGAGATTTCCATCTATATATTCTTACGATATCACCAGCTTTGAACTTGGGCTTTTTGACATTATTCTCTTTTTCATATTATAATTTTGTAAATGTTTCTGATGGTTTCATATTTGTTGATGTGTGAATCGTGTCATCATAGTTGTCCACAATATCCTGAATAAAAGATGACCATTGTTGAGAACCGAGTTGTGTGAATTTTTTTATAGTCTCTCTTTTAAGGTACGATTAAAACGTTCAATAACAACGGCTTTTCCTTTATTAAAAGGTACTGTATAATGTACTACTGTTATTTTTTAGAAAATTCATAAATATCTTGTTATAAAACTCTCTACCCTCATCAGTCCACATTTTTTAGGTTTTCTCTTACTTCTATTAAATATCTGTTGAAAGGCTAACAAAAGAGTATTACCTGTTTTGTTTTTTAAAGGGACAACCCACGCATATCTACTCCTCAAATCAATAACGGTTAAAGCAGACTTGTACCCCTTATCTTTATTGAGTTCAATCAAATCAGCGGACCAGATATAATCAACTTCCTTGGAATAAACCTTCCTTCTCTGAAACTTTGTGAATATTGTTTTATGTAATTCATCAGCTAATTGCTCTTCAATATTAATGACATCATTAGAGCCTATAAGTTTTTTGAATTTCCAAGTCCAAGTTTCCATTTAGCACTGATCATCTTTTTCACGATGAACCAATCAACTTTTTCTCTCAAGGTTGGATTTTGTATCAGAGACAAATTATACAACATTTCTCTATCAGCTTCATGCTTTTCTTCCAACGTTGTGGTATTCCCATAATCAATATCATGCCTCATGCACACTTCATCAACCCTATTGATTGGTTTAATCCATGATTTAGGATTGTCTGCCTCTTCTAATCTTTTATCCAAGTTTGTGCCTGGACCTCAGAAAGAATACCCTGGTAGATGTAATTCCCCTGGTATTCCAGTTGTTGTAAATTTACTTCCTGATAAAAACTTTTGTATATCTCCTCCATGAGCGTGTTTGGAGATAAATTGATTTTTTTTTTTTTGAACCACACACCGAACATGTACCTTTTTGTGTGATCCTATTATTTTTACTTTTAAAATACGAAATATTTTTAGTATTAGTTTTCTTTTTACATCTTCTTCTTCTTTCGGCTGCTCCCGTTCGGGGTCGCCACAGCGGATCATCCGTATGATCCGCGTGGTGATTTTGCACACGTTTTACGCCGGATGCCCTTCCTGATGCAACCCTGGTCACCTTTTACGACACAGGGATATGGTACACCTATTTTAACCAGGTTATACACTGGCCCAGTACACTGGTACTCATTTCGCCGACCTCGGAAGGATGACAGGCTGAGTCAACCCCCTGGTGTATTAATTCAGTGGCCCAACGGGGCTTGAACTCAGGACCTTTTGGATCCCAAGCAGCTGCCCTAACCACTGCGCCAACACCAGGCTTTGCTTTTAGTTTTCTTTTTACATATGAGACAATAACTCATTTATTTATGAGAAAAATTCCTACAGAGTGCGAAAACCTTTTTAGTTTCCAACACGCACATTTGAGTCATTATTTTTAAAACATAAAGAATCCTTAGAAACACCTTCACTCTCTCCTCCGTTTATTCAAGAAAAAAAATGAAAAACTTTAATTAAAGTAAATAACTTGTTCTTGAAAACGATGACAATAGTATTGTCGAAAATATTGCTAAAAGACTTGTCAATTCTTTGTTTTCCTCTGCGGTACGTTGAGATTTATTAATTTTCTGTAATACCTCCAATCTTTTTTAATCTCACTGGTTTCCATATTTTCATATTTATTCATTCTCGCTCTTTCCTCCCTCTCCTCCCTCTCCTCCTTCTCTCTCTTCTCCCTTCCCTCCTTCTCTCTCTCTTCTCTCTTTCCTCCTTCTCTCTTTCCTCCTTCTCTCTCTTCTCCCTCTCCTCCTTCTCTCTCTTCTCCCTTTCCTCCTTCTCGATTCTCCCTCTCCTCCTTTCTCTTTCCTCCTCTCTCTTCTCCCTCTCCTCCTTCTCTCTCTTCTCCTTTTCTTCCTCTTCTCTCTTTTCTTCAACTCCTTCCTCGTCTCTTACTATCCTTGAATCACTTACACCCCATAGAATATCATACATATATTCATCAGGATTTCTTGTTTTTCCTGTATCCAAAATATTTTTTTTGACAACAAGAAACCAATAAAATTTCTTTTGAATTTCTAAAAGAGCCTTACGTTTTCTAAACTTTATAATTTTTTCAATATTTAACATTCTAATTAAATCCAAAGTTGTTGGTTTATCAACATCAGCATAATGCCAATCTTTTATTGAAAATACCTCATTCTTGTGTTGTAGAACATATTTATTAAATACCGAATACCCTTTTCTTGATGGTATGCTTGGACACAGAAATGATAATTTTCTTGAAGCCTTCTTGCTGTCATTTATGTATTAGAAATATATGTTAGAATAATATTATGACACGAAACACCTCCCCATCTTCCAGTAGTTAAATCATTTTGTATTTCCCTACTTACTATATACTAGTACGTGCCCGTAAAAAATAAAAATAAAAAATAATAATGATAATAACAAATAAATAAACCACACAGGCCGTTTCTTCACTCTCACGTGCCCGTACGTGCGTGACCCGGAAGTTCGATATTATTCGCAGTTACGATTATTCGCAATTTATTTTTAATACCCAATTATTCAATTAACGCCAACGTATTTTACCTTTTCGCAATGTCGTGGCAAGGAAAAACAAAAATAGAAGAGAAGAGAGAGAAAAAATTTACTTCCTGGTTCAGAGCATACCAGCACTCTGATGTTCCTGAAATTTATATACCGTCTAATATGAAAACGATCATAACTTGGGCCATTGTGTTTATCTATAAATGCGCATAAGAAATCGAGAAATTATTAGAATACACGAAGTCATCACTCTCCGGAAGCCCATACGTTGTAACCCGTAATGGGGAACGTGGCTGTGCTTCCCTTCAACATTGGAAACGCCCAAGCAACTATGTGTCTTGCCATTGGTTGGTAAATAAATGGCCATAACTTGGGAAGCATTTGTCCGATTAATATGAAACCTTGAAAAGGCACATCCTCAGGTCCCCAGAAATATAGCTGGCAAGTTTCAATTGGATCGGACCAGAGGTTGTCGAGAAACAGCGGTCACTCACACACACACAGACACACACACAGACACACACACAGAGATTGCTGGAATTATAGATAATCCTGTTTTTTGTGTTTTCATTATATAAACTAGGGCAAAACCATTATTATATTTACCCTTATTAAATTATTTTATTTGTTGTTTATTAATCGTGCTTCCACAATACTCATTCTCGATACCAAGTGGATAATATTCTTCCTTACGAGACTGATTTAATTGTTCCAGGTCTTCTAGGTCAATTTTAAATGACCAATTACACCCTAAATCATTCATATTATACCCACATTGTTCTATTCTCATACAAATGATACGCCCTTCTTTATAAAAATTTATTTTTATTCGAACTGTAAATTCTGTATGACCTGGCGATAAAATCAACACTTCTGTATCGTTGGAATACAAGGCCGTTTTATTTAAGGATATATATTGCGATAAATCGCTTAATCTCACCAAGTCATTCGCGTCAGTCGGGCTTGGATAATTTTTTCATTTATAAGCATTTTTCATATTAATATTTTTGTTGTACTATAATTCTGTCGTTCAGCCTGTGCCTTTGTGTAATAATTTGATAAATCAATATCCAGTTCTTGGGATACACCAAAGATAGAACCATCTTTACTAACATAAGTCATTTATATTAGATTAAAAATAATGTCATTAAAATTTTTATTTTTGTTGAGTTGAAATAACACATACAGACATAATTGACCACAACACTTGGAATTTAATTCCTGGACTTGAAATGTTTGAGAAACACCATTCTGTAATAATTTTATGACTTCTACAGGTGGTGGAAGACCAAAACTATCAAAACTAGAGGAGGAGCACTCGGTAGAGTGCAAAACCTCCGCCGCCAATACTGCTGGGTCACTTAAGTGAACCTGATATCCTATTCATTGCAGGTCAAAACGGATCAGACTGTACTGAACCATGATTGAATAAACTAAACTAGATTGACGCGCATGAAGAAATGCATAAAAAAATAAAATGGAAAAAAAATTTTTGAAAAAAAGTTGCAAAATTTTGTTTTTTTTTTTCTCTCTTTTTTTTTTTACGGTTGGAAATCAATTTTTTTTTTTGGTTGGAAATCACTTAAAACATGTAGAAATGCAAAAAACAAAAATTCAAATATTTTTTCAAAATGGCCACCATAGCGACCATATTGGACTTTGGACCAAGTCCAAAATCTAATGGCATGATCCTTGGACCATACCTAACCCCCCCCCACCAAGTTTCGGCGAAATCCCTCCAGGAGTTTTTCCGTAATACTGTTCACAAACAAACAAACAAACAAACAGACAGTGTTGAAAACAGTAACCTCCGTCCATCTTCGATGGCAGAGGTTAATAATATTTGTCTTGACTATTAAAAATACAAACCCAATGAGAACCGTTCCCATTATTATCTTCTAAGTTCATAATAATATTCTTTGTATGTTTAGGCATGTTTGTTAATTCATCTCTCATACAAATAAACACATTATGAATTTTTAATTTCTTACAATATTTGACAAGTTCTAAATTTGATGTTGTATTCTTTCCAAATTCTGTAAACCACTCATCAATGCTCATTTATTTATTAGAAAGATATAATCCATTACCTATTGTAGTTAATTTTACACCTGCTTGTGCGATAGAAGAAAGCATATCTCCAACTGACAATCTCGCTTTATCAGGCAGACCATCAAGTTTTTCAGCAAAATCTACAATTACACCACTTCCACTAATTTGTTTCTCCAACTTTTTGTTATGTCTTTCCAATTCTTTTTGAGCCCGGAGTTGAGCCTTCCTTTCGTTGGCAGTTTTCACCGCTGTTGAAATACCACCCGTCAATGCTCCAACCGCACATAAACCAGCAAATAAAGGAATTAGAAATGGGAGAAATCCTCCACTCGTCTCTCTTATTGAATCTTTTTTCAATATTGGTTTTTTTCATTTTAATTTTAACTGAGCCAGTATCGTTAAATATTTTAACCTGTTCTCTTGTAAGCAAAACATCAATTCTCACTGCTCCTTTTCTCTGAATTGTATTAACATTAATCATACAAGGCTTTTCATTTTGAACACAAGATGATAGTTTATGAAGATTGATTTGATTAACATATACCCCAGTTGGTACTTTGCCACTCATTTATTTAACAAAAAATTATGTGAGACTAATCATAACACCATTATCTGTATTCATCTGTACTTCTGTTTCTTCCAAAAGCAAACAATATGTATCAACTTCTTCATTCGCTCCTCTTTCAATGTATCGGGAAGTATCCACTCGATTAGACTTTATAGTTTCCTTTTGAGCACACAGGGCAAATGCATAGATTGTATACAAACTTTTAAATGTTGTCATATCCAAAATAGGTTCTTTATTTCCATTACGTTCACACAACTTTTGGTAAGACTTGCATGCTTCAGCAAAATCATTTTTTCCCCAATTAATTTCCAATCTATCTCGTGGATAAAATGTTCCATCGAGAGAAACACGAAGTTGTTTCACCTTAGCATTATCACTCAATGCATGATTCTTATCAGTCACAGTATCGCCATCTGTTTTTTTTTTTAAATTATCCACAGATATCGTGGCTTTCCTTCCAGAACATCCAAATTCCATGTGTAAGTGGTTTTGTTTAGTTTAACGTGTTGACATCTTCTTTTGAGGTATGATTCACTGATTGGTTTCTTTGAGTTAAGTCTTCTGTTCAACATCTTCTGTTTTAAGATTAGGCATATATTCACTAATATACCAACTATATTCATCAATTACAAATTTATTCTGCTCACCAAAAGCACTACCAACACCAAAAAGTAATCTATTTTCATTGTCATTCATTTGTAGTCGAAATTTAAGATAATTTCCTGTATTCTTCTTTCTTATTCATCAAACAATTATAATAATTTCTAAAAGTTATTGATTTCTTGATTGCATATTTCTTTATTCCCTTTAACCTCTTATCAATCTGATCACCATAATTATAAGCATATGCCTTTGCTCTCAATCCAATAAACTCACTCATTACTTTTCCACCCAACAGGATCACTTGAGGATGGGAGCTCTGTGCTGGGCCACGCTATGAGAGGGTGTGGAGCAGCCCAGAATCATGGCGACACCCAATCCTTATCCCTGTATCAAAAGAGGCGACCAGGGTTGCGTCAGGATGGGCATCCGGCGTAAAACCGATGCCAACTCAGTATGCTGATCATAAAGGATGATCCGCTGTGGCAACCCCTAACGGGAGCAGTCGAAAGACGAACAACAACATTACTTTTCCACCCAACTCATACTTAAACTTACCAATAACCTTTTAATTCTTTTTTGAAAAGAACTTGATCTTCTTACTAAAATTACTTGTATCATGTACTCCAATATTTTTCTTCAGAGCTGTATAAACATCATCAGTTTTTATATCGAGGATAAAACTATCAGTGTCCATATACAACAATGAAACATTTTCACCATACTCTTTCTTTAAGCCATTATACAAATAATTAATCATACATTAATATCTTTGATAAATCAAGAACTGCTGTTCCAATATTAATTGGTTTATCCAGTACAATACTTTCCTTTTCTATATGAATAGCAGAAAAGTTCTCTGAAAAAACCTCTTCTCTCTTAAAACTTGGTTTATTTATCAATCTAGAAGCTTCTTTCCAAGATGTTGCAAATCTAATGTTTTGCCTGTTTCTAACATTCTCAATTGTCTTTCCAAAGACAGCATTATTCATCAATTTATAGAATTCCCCTTCAAATTTTACTTTTGTATTTGTTCTCATATCTGTATTGAATTTAATATACTTTTTCATCCAAGGACTTTGTTTAAATTTTAAAACTCTATGAATTTTAGCAACTCTAAATCCTTCTCTCAAAAATTGTTTCAAGCTTCTCTGATGCAAAACATATCCCTCTTTATCATAGAATGTTGTTAATAACTTTTCTGTTGATTTGCCTTTAATATTAAAGCTTTTATGATAATCACTTAACCATTCTTTCTTTGGGGTTTCTTTCTCACATGCAAAAGGAAGGTCTTTATGCTTATTATGAAGATCACTCGGATACCTCAAATCAACTTCAAAATAATAACCTTCTTCTTCCTCATTCAATTCCTCTTGAGAAAAAATAACAATATTCATCAAAGGCTTTTCATTATCCTTTTCTTCCACCCACTCTAATTTACCATAAGGCAGAGATTGAGACATTGCCCATCCTACAAATTATTAGCATCAAAATACATCAAATAATTACTATCTTTTTCACTATCATAATTTGGAAGATATTTATTCTTTGCTTTTGCATATCTTTTTGAACATACTTGTGATATTCCACCTCTCTTAGACTTCTCAATCATCAAAAGCATATCTACATCACTGATTAAATCTATATCTTGTTTTGTCATTTTCAACATTGCACTCCAAGCTAAACCAGGAGCTGTGAAATCGTGGGCAGGATCTAATTTATAACAATTTTTATCATGACACAGTGATCTAAAAGCTTCAAACACATCAGCAAACAATAAAACATCTGTTTTTAGATACAAATCATGATATTCTCCAAGGTTCTTTATCTTAAATATTTTCCAAATTTCTTGTGCATGTTTATATTCCTTATCACTTATCTCTTCTTCATAAAGGTTATTATAGAAACTTTCTTTTGAAGGATGTTGAGTTTCTTTAAATCTCATAAATGAATCCATATAATCATAAGGATAAATTCTCTTGTAAGAATTTTCTCTTTACTTTGAATTTCATTCCTTGTTTGAATTTCCTCTCAAGTTGGAATTTCCTCTCTAATCAGAATTTCATCTTTAATCACAATTTCCTCTTTAGTTCGAATTTCATTCATTGTTTGAATTTTCATTAAAATTAGAATTTCATCTTCAGTTAGAATTTTTTCATTAATTTCCTCATTAATTAGAATTTCCTCTTTACTTTGAATTCTCACTTTAATCTGAATTTCCTCTTTAGTTAGAATTTCCTCTTTTGGAAAGAATGAATTAAGATTTGGAAAAGATCCTGTGGAGCTTAGATTTGATGCTGGGTAGGCAAGTGGTGTTCCCATAATCTTGTAAGAATCTAGAAACCTAATACAAGTTAAAGGTTTTGTGAATATCATTTTTGTAAATGAAATATACTTTTGACTTGTGTTTGTTATGGCAGAAATAGTCCCTGGTGTTTTTGAAAGTTCATTTATAAATAGATGGGTATCATAGTTGGCGCTGTTGTGAAGAAAGACTTGAATAAAAGAAGGAAATTTATAATTAAGATTACAACAGGAATCAGCGGGACCTCTATATTTACCAGTAAGATGACAATGATCTCTAACTTTAGACTCCTGAAGTTCCTCCTCATAAATATGACAGATATTGTTCTTTCTAAATTCTAATTTTTCTTCTTCCGTTAATTTCATTGGTTCGTTTGATTCTTTCATTAATTTAGTTAGTCTTATACAATCCTTTTCTAATCGTTTTACAAACTGTTGTGAATTTTTTTTCCACTATAATGTTCAAGTTTATAATACTTTTTTCCAACAAATGATTTGATATAATAACAGAAACCACAAGGAATATATTTTTGATATTTATTTGTATATGATTCTTTTGGATTAGGAGAAGCAGTATTTATCTTTTTTAGGATACATTCAAAATCAGCGTATATCACAAATGGGTGCATGATAGATTTATTATAATCTTCAAAATAAATCTTTTCACCAGGTTTAGGCATTGTAATTACAGCTGATTTATGATTACTACAATATTTTTGATGTTGTTCTAATCGTTCTTTTGTATGACATGAATTAAGACATCGCTTACAAGGATATATTTTGGTTGCTGTTCTGAATACCTGAGAAGAGATTAATCTTGATAAATTATTGATGTGTGTATAATATGAATTCTTTCCAACACTAAAATATAAAAGATCAATGTGTGTTTCGTCATTTTTATAGTTGTTTGAAATTTTTAATATTTGAACTTTGTTTGTATCCGTTAATCCATATACATTAATAGAAAGATTCTTCTGTTTCTCAAATTTAGGAATATCTATAAGTGGCATTGGGAATTTTAAAATATTTAATGTCCAAGGTATTCTCATATTTCATATATTGTTTTACTCTTTCTGAATAACAATTTGGTGGATGTAAGTGGGCAAGAACAGACCAGAGAAAACATTTTTTATCATTGTTCTTAATATTAACAACTGCCTTCTTTAGTTTTATTTCTTTTGGGAATTCAATATAAGACCAAGCTTTAAGAGGGTTTGATTTTACATTGTGTATATCTAAAAAGATGATTTTTAAAATACTAAATCCACTTCCTACCACTGTATTATCAACATCCTCCTCTTGTCTTGGTAGTTCTTCATAAACCCCACTATTCAAAAAATCTTGAAATGATGTTATAATATGAAGATCTGTTCTCATATAAGGAGTTTATTCTTCATATTGTCTTTTCATATTCATTTTCACTCCCATATAAAACTTTAAGTTTTCATTTCTTTTAATGTCTTTTTAATAACTTTTTGAACATCAGGTTTCACGATTTCAATTGATTCAGCTATTGATGATGGACCGGGTTCTCCAAATTGAAAAATCCTTATTTTAATATGCCCTTTAAATGCCCCATCAGTGTTTTCAATATAATAGTCTCCCTTGACTTGAAACTCATTTTTCTTGTGTTTTTGTGATTGAAGATGATTCTTATAACTACTCTTCAAAACATCCTTTGAGCAGATATCACAATGTTTTCTTTCCAACTCAAGAGGAGATATTTGATGAAATCGATTAAATGTGTGTTTGTTGGTTCGAAGGTGTTTTTTATAATGTTTATATTCGTGATTACAAACATTGCAGTACGTTGTATTCACCATATTTATATTACAAAACTTTGGTTAAACTAAAATTTTCTTGATGAAAATTTCGTTTAATTTATAGCTGAATCTGTGCTTAAAACCATTTTATCCTCCAACTTTTTTCACTTAATAAATACAATGTTTCAAGACACAAAAGACAAGTTTCAATCAATCACTTCAGTGTTGAAGATACTGAGAAATATGTCAAGGATGTAAAATTGAACAAAGATAAATAC
>NC_140964.1:117928605-117936105 GCF_056783735.1 Eptatretus burgeri
CGCTTGCCTGGCTCTTTCATGAGCAGATCGATCAGCAGTTAGCTGTTGCCGTGCGCGTGCAGTTCGAGAATTCAAATAACAGGAGGAGAATGTGTATGTTAAAAAAAGTCAACGAATGCGAACATTTTGTATTTCAAAAAACCCTTTCGTTTTTAACCATGAAGCCTTTTGTTATGATTAATACGCCGGCGCACTATTCGAAAGCCATTTTTTTTTCTAATGGAAATTTTATTTATTTTATATATATATATATATATATATATATATATATATATATATATATATATATATATATATATATATATATATATATATTTTAATAAATATATTTTTTTCATTTTTATGGAGAGCCACTTTGCACGTCCTGGAGCTGAATGTTAGTTCTCTATATGTGTAAAGTTTCATCAAGATCGGTTCACAGGTCTAGGAGCTTATACGTCACAAAAAAACAGACAGACAGACATACACAGACAGAAGGACTGCCATTTATATAGTAGATATATATATATATATATATATATATATATATATATATATATATATATATATATATATGTATACATACATACACATATTTATATAGTGGATGTATAAACTTGGAAAGAAGTTGGCTTTATCAACAATGGCAGTGTGTATATATATATATATATATATATATATATATATATATATATATATATATATATATATATATACACACACACACACACACACACATACACACACACACACACACACACACACACACACACACACACACACACACACACACACACACATACAGACAGACACACAGAGATTGCTGGAATTATATATACTAGTACGTGCCCGTAAAAAATAAATAAATAAATAAATATTCAAACCGCGATCAACAAACAACAACCACACAGGCCGTTTCTTCGCTCTCGCGTGCCCGTACATGCGTGGCCCGGAAGTTCGCATATTATTCGCAGGTACGACTATTCGCAATTTAGTTTTAATACCCAATTATCCAATTAGCGCCAACGTATTTTACCTTTTCACAATGTCGTGGCAAGGAAAAAACAAAAAGATAAGATAAGAGAGAGAAAAAAATTACTTCCTGGTTCGGTGCATACCAGCACTCTGATGTTACCGAAATTTATGCACCGTCTAATATGAAAACGATCATAACTTGGGGCATTGTGTTTATCGATAAATGCGCATAAGAAATCGAGAAATTATTAGAATACACGAAGTCATCACTCTCCGGAAGCCCGTACGTTGTAATCCGTAATGGGGAATGCGGCTTCCCTTCCCTTCCCCATCGGCCACGCCCATGCAACAACGTGTCTTGTCATTGGTTTGGTAAATAAATGGCCATAACTTGGGAAGCACTTGTCCGATTAATATCAAACCTTGAAAAGGCACATCCTCAGGTCCCCAGCAATAAATCTGGCAAGTTTCAATTAGATCGTACCAGTGGTTGTCGAGACACAGCGGTCACACACAGCGGTCACACACACACACACACACACACACACACACACACACACACACACACACACACACACACACACACACACACACACACACACACACACACACACACACACACACACACAGACATTGCTGGAATTATATATATATATATATATATATATATATATATATATATATATATATATATATGTATATATATATATATATATATATATATATATATATATATATATATATATATATATATGTATATGTATGTATACGTATATGTATATGTATATATATATATATATATATATATATATATATATATATATATATATATATATGTATATATATGTATATATATATATATATATATATATATATATATATATATATATATATATATATATATATATATATATATATATATATATATATATATGTGTATATATATATATATATGTGTATACATATATATATATATATATATATATATATATATATATATATATATATATATATATATATATATATATATCTATATATACATATCTATATATACATATCTATATATACATAGTGTTACGGATGTGGAAATTCTCATTACACCATAAAGTGCCCGTAGGTGAGATATCTCTAAGTACATGTGTAGTTAGCTCAAGCCCTTTGTATGGAGGGAATTTGTGTGATCCATTCGGGCTGCGATCCTTTGAGTTAGTCGTTTTTCTTTTTCTATCTTTTATTTCAAACACACATTTCAACACCACGCCATCCCCATCACAGCGCCAACCACACTGCAACCACGCCACCTCCACCATCTATGCTACCACATCTTCACCACTCGCCATTCAACAGGCTCCATGCGGTTACGATCTCCACGGAGGAACAAACAAAAACCAACAAGGATGCTCGGTGGGCTTTTCCCGCCTGTTTTTTCCCGTCTGACTTCCCCGCGCTTTGGAGTGGAGGAAGAGCGATGCAGGTCAAAGGTCAGAGGTCATGTAAAGGTGAGGCCTCTTTTGGGGAATAATTCTCTGGCTCCGAGCCAAAAACTGACTCCCTCGGCCCCCGGACGGAGCGGGATGGAGGGTGAGCGTGAGGGAACGCCTTCTTCAGGAACCCTCTCGAAGGAAGGTGGAGCCAAGAACGGGGCGGGGTGAAGGGCGGAGCCCGGGCGATAAAAGACGGACACGGGCGGGCGCAACGAGTGCTTTTTCTTCCTCTTCGTCTTGGCTGGTGGTTCAGTTGGTTTTTGTGGAGAGTTGGTCTTCAGGAAGAGGTCCTGTGCACGCACCTTGGTGAGCGGCCCTGTCACGAAGGCATGCACGGGAGATGCGGCGGCGCCCGTTGCGAGGTGGACCTGTGCGTCCGGACGGGAAGTGCTGGAGAGGGATCGCCGGCCGCGAGAGAGGTCGGGGCCGGGCGCGACCACGCTGACGGTCGCGGCAGAGGGACTCACCAGCCAAAGGGAAGTCGCGACTTCTTTCTTTCTTTTCTTTGGGGTTTTTGTATGGATCTTGTGGCGCCGTGTCTCGTAAAGTAGAACTGTTTAAGTGTTGCCATGTGTACGCGTATTCGGTTGTAGCTCTGCATCGTTTCTTTTGTTTTAATTCCTTTATGTGCATTTTGATTGTGTATTGCTGTAAATACGTGCCTTACGTGCCTGTCTGTGTGTGCGTGTGAATGTGCAACGACGACGCAGATTTACTACTGACTACGCGCACACACGGCAACACTTATACAGTTCTATTTCGCAGACGGCGGCAAAACATTTACTCAAAAGCAAAGGAAAGAGGCCACCCTCACAGACAAGGGGGCAGACAAGTCTGTAGGCCAATATGTGCGCGTGACCTGAAGGAGCGGCCAGGCTCCTTAGAGCATATATATATATATATATATATATATATATATATATATATATATATATATATATATATATATATATATATATATATATATATATATATATATATATATATATATATATATAGAGAGGGTGAGTCAGAAGTCGCAACCGATTTCTGTCAGTTGATGGTTTGTTTGCCATTTGTATTACAGTGTACAAGAAGGTAGAAATAAATGAATGACATGTTTAGCTAACCATTTTTTCAAGAAAAAAAATCTTACGGCACTGTACCAAGCTGTTTTACTTGCAATTTTCAAAGTGCCCTCCCTCGTGATCGATGCACAATTGCAGCCAAGCTGGCACAGAGCGACACACACGTCTGCAGAGTTCGATATCAATTTCCTCAAAGTTTGCAGTGATTTGAGCCTTCAATTCCTGAATGGTACGAGGCTTTTCACGATAAACAAGGTCTTTCATGAGCCCCCAAAGAAAGAAATCTGGAGGTGTAAGGTCTGGGGAGCATGCCGGCCACTCGATCGGACCACGGCGGCCGATCCACTTTCTGGGAAAGTTTTCATCAAGCCACTGACGAACATAACGTCCATAATGAGGTGGAGCTCCATCTTGCTGGAAATAACAGTCCTGATCTTGTACCCTGGGCCAAAAGACGGTTTGCAGCATATCCATGTAAATTTCTGCAGTGACAGATCCCTCAAAGAAAAAAGGGTCCAATTGTCCCTAATGGAGATATGGCTGCACAAACTGTCACTCCAGGTAAATTTACCTCCTTCTCAACTGTCACTCTTGCATCATTCACAGCCCAGTAGACACAACTGTATCTGTTAATTGTGCCATTAAGCTTAAAACATGCCTCATCTGACCAACAGATGTTGTGTAGCATTGTGTCCTCTTCGTGAAGTTTAGCTAAGAACTCTTCGCAAAATTGAAGACGGTGGTCGTCATCTCCATCTTGAAGGGCATGCAGTAAGCGTGGAATGTAAGGTTTCCATTTTTTCTGGTGAAGGATACGGATAACACTTGATTGGCTCACTTCCAACTCTGCAGATAAATGGCGAGTTGACTTCTGCGGACTTTGTTCCAGTCTTCTGATGGATTATTCAGCCTTAGCTACATTCATTGACGTTTTTGGACGACCGGACTTCTTTGCAGTGGCTACCGACCCTGTTGCTTCAAATTCTCGACAATCAATCGTATGTTTCTTTCCTGAGGTGGGTTAATATCGAATTCCTGTACCAAACGGCGTGCCGCCATTGTTGGTTGTTCATTACATTTGTATTAATGTTTCACAGCCACAATGTGTTGATTCATTGAAAGGTAATTCATGGTTCAATTTGGTGCAAATTCAGTAACTTTCCAAACTCGCAGCAATAACCTGCAAAACAAAATCAAAAATAAATAAATTACGAAAATTAATAATCTGCAAGAAAATTCACTGGTCTGTGTCATTTCTGAGGTCTAGGTTTTCTCAACGGTTCTCATATGCTTTTTGCATGCTGAATTTAGAAATGCATCTCATTTTGCTCAATCAGGTCAAGTTTTATGCGATCTCAATTTTAAGGAAAAACATAATCAAAATTTTTGTTTTTTTAATTAGCATTTTTTAAATTCAAAATCAGAGTTACATTGACAGAAAATGTACAAACTATATATAAAATGACGCACAAGTACCGTTAATGTGAAATTCAACATTAAAAAGATGAAGGAAAACAGCGAATGCTGGAGCGACTGAAGTTGGGTGTTGCCAGATACAACGATTTATCAATATTTTTCTGTAATTGAAATGAAAGTAATTGAGAAGGCACTTTCTTCCACATTAAGTGTACTTGTGTGTCATTATATGTAAAGTTTGTACATTTTCTGTCAATGTAAGTCTGATTTTGAATTATAAAATGCTAATTAAAAAAACAAAAATTTTGATTATTTTTTTTCCTTAAAATTGAGATAGGATAAAACTTGACCTGATTGAGCGAAATTAGATACATTTCTGAATTCACCATACAAAAACATGTAAGAACCGTTGAGAAAACCTCGACCTCTGAAAAAAATATTTCAAATGCAGCCCAATAATTATTAACAACTTGACTTCCCAGAAAGAATCTGACAGCCGAAAAAACATAAATCAGGTGATACTTTTGACTCACCCTGTATATATATATATATATATATATATATATATATATATATATATATATATATATATATATATATATATATATATATATATATATATATATATATATATATATGAAGACCACAAGGGGAAAACCAGAGATATCACTTTTTATAAATTTCTGGGTTATTGCACCTGCCAATAGTTGGCAACATAAGGTTTCCTCTCACAATATTACTTTAACGAATAACCAGGGGTGTTACATAATTTATATGGTATAAAGTTTAGCCGTGCAATGAAAAAACAAGTGTTGTCAAAGCTGAACAAGTAGAAACCCAGAGTTGTCAGTACTTTACTCCTGGTTATCTCCCTTTCATTCATGTTAACTGTTCCACAATAATATTCAGAGTTGAGAAACTAAAAAATGAAAGGTTGCAAAACTTTCACAGCATAAACTCTGAGCACTACAATGGCCTATTTGGTTATATCATGTGCTCCGTAGTTGGTGCATATCGTGGTTCAAGCCTGGTCAAACCTTTATTGTGACTTTTATGGGACCCACGCCGTGGTTTAATGGTTAGCGCATCTGAGTACCCATCCTCATTCGATGTACCCACCACCCAATCAACCTGCTGAGGTATATGAGGGAGTCACATGAGGTGACTTCGGCTATTCGCGGGGGTGGTTTATCTTTGGTTTCCTCCCGTTTTTTCCATCATATTAAGTAGTACGGAGTAAGAAATGGAGAATCCGTCATCATATAAGCGAAATACCCTTGAGTATGGCGTTGAACACCAATCAAAAAAAAAAAAACAATGAACGTTTAATGTTGAAAAAAAATTTGTGATCACCAAAGTCATGTAATGTATGATAATTACCAAGAAGCATGAATTTGCTACACATCCTAGGTTAAAATTGCATGGCAATTATTAAACAAGGGAATAACCAGTGATGTCAGTTTGCAACATTGATTCGTTCTTTGCTCTTAAATTAAATAACACATAAGCTTGGCAAATGCTACATGCTTAATTTGATCGGCCAATGATCACTCTTCCTTTTACTGGAAAAGAAATCTATATGACAGTTATTAAACAGTCCACCAAAGTCTTGAAACTTTGTTTTTCAGTTTCTTCAAAATTGACTTATCCTGACATCTCTGGTTTTCCCCTTGTGGTCTTCATATATATATATATATATATATATATATATATATATATATATATATATATATATATATATACATACTAGCTGAAGTACCCGGGAATACCCGGGAAATTTGCCCTATTTTCCTCGCGCTAGTTAGACTCAGGCATTAGTTGTATGGAGAAAATTGGGAAGGCTTCTTTTATTCCTCAGATTTATGGAAGGAAGGCTTTATGCTGTCGTAATCCTCAGAGAAGTCATAGTTGAAGGCGGCCTTGATCCACTCAATATTTCCTACAGCAATGGCAACTGTCGATGTCCTGCCAAAACCCGGACCTAGAAAGCTGGAACGTGAGTTTTGTGCTTCTCTCGCCCATCGGTGTGATGCTGTATTTGCAGTTAGGCGACGCTCTCTCTCTGCAGCCGACTCTGCTTGCCTGGCTTGTTCATGAGCAGATATATCATCACTAAGACGACTCTCTCTCTCTCTCTCTCTCTCTCTCTCTCTCTCTCTCTCTCTCTCTCTCTCTCTCTCTCTCTCTCTCTCTCTCTCTCTCTCTCTCTCTCTCTCTCTCTCTCTCTCTCTCTCTCTCTCTCTCTCTCTCTCTCTCTCTCTCTCTCTCTCTCTCTCTCTCTCTCTCTCTCTCTATCTGCAGCCGACTCTGCTTGCCTGGCTCTTTCATGAGCAGATATATCAGCAGTAAGACGACTCTCTCTGCAGCCGACTCTGCTTGCCTGGCTCTTTCATGAACAGATATATCAGCAGTAAGATGACTCTCTCTCTCTCTCTCTCTCTCTCTCTCTCTCTCTCTCTCTCTCTCTCTCTCTCTCTCTCTCTCTCTCTCTCTCTCTCTCTCTCTCTCTCTCTCTCTCCCTCTCTCTCTTTCTCTCTCACTTACTCTCTGCAGCTGACTCCGCTTGCCTGGCTCTTTCA
>NC_140964.1:117938605-117943605 GCF_056783735.1 Eptatretus burgeri
TATATATATATATATATGTATATATATATATATATATATATATATATATATATATATATATATATATATATATATATATATGTATATGTATATATGTATATATATATATATATATATATATATATATATATATATATATATATATATATATATATATATATATATGTGTATATATATATATATGTGTATACATATATATATATATATATATATATATATATATATATATATATATATATATATATATATATATATATATATATATATACATATCTATATATACATAGTGTTACGGATGTGGAAATTCTCATTACACCATAAAGTGCCCGTAGGTGAGATATCTCTAAGTACATGTGTAGTTAGCTCAAGCCCTTTGTATGGAGGGAATTTGTGTGATCCATTCGGGCTGCGATCCTTTGAGTTAGTCGTTTTTCTTTTTCTATCTTTTATTTCAAACACACATTTCAACACCACGCCATCCCCATCACAGCGCCAACCACACTGCAACCACGCCACCTCCACCATCTATGCTACCACATCTTCACCACTCGCCATTCAACAGGCTCCATGCGGTTACGATCTCCACGGAGGAACAAACAAAAACCAACAAGGATGCTCGGTGGGCTTTTCCCGCCTGTTTTTTCCCGTCTGACTTCCCCGCGCTTTGGAGTGGAGGAAGAGCGATGCAGGTCAAAGGTCAGAGGTCATGTAAAGGTGAGGCCTCTTTTTGGGGGAATAATTCTCTGGCTCCGAGCCAAAAACTGACTCCCTCGGCCCCCGGACGGAGCGGGATGGAGGGTGAGCGTGAGGGAACGCCTTCTTCAGGAACCCTCTCGAAGGAAGGTGGAGCCAAGAACGGGGCGGGGTGAAGGGCGGAGCCCCGGGCGATAAAAGACGGACACGGGCGGGCGCAACGAGTGCTTTTTCTTCCTCTTCGTCTTGGCTGGTGGTTCAGTTGGTTTTTGTGGAGAGTTGGTCTTCAGGAAGAGGTCCTGTGCACGCACCTTGGTGAGCGGCCCTGTCACGAAGGCATGCACGGGAGATGCGGCGGCGCCCGTTGCGAGGTGGACCTGTGCGTCCGGACGGGAAGTGCTGGAGAGGGATCGCCGGCCGCGAGAGAGGTCGGGGCCGGGCGCGACCACGCTGACGGTCGCGGCAGAGGGACTCACCAGCCAAAGGGAAGTCGCGACTTCTTTCTTTCTTTTCTTTGGGGTTTTTGTATGGATCTTGTGGCGCCGTGTCTCGTAAAGTAGAACTGTTTAAGTGTTGCCATGTGTACGCGTATTCGGTTGTAGCTCTGCATCGTTTCTTTTGTTTTAATTCCTTTATGTGCATTTTGATTGTGTATTGCTGTAAATACGTGCCTTACGTGCCTGTCTGTGTGTGCGTGTGAATGTGCAACGACGACGCAGATTTACTACTGACTACGCGCACACACGGCAACACTTATACAGTTCTATTTCGCAGACGGCGGCAAAACATTTACTCAAAAGCAAAGGAAAGAGGCCACCCTCACAGACAAGGGGGCAGACAAGTCTGTAGGCCAATATGTGCGCGTGACCTGAAGGAGCGGCCAGGCTCCTTAGAGCATATATATATATATATATATATATATATATATATATATATATATATATATATATATATATATATATATATATATATATATATATATATATATATATAGAGAGAGGGTGAGTCAGAAGTCGCAACCGATTTCTGTCAGTTGATGGTTTGTTTGCCATTTGTATTACAGTGTACAAGAAGGTAGAAATAAATGAATGACATGTTTAGCTAACCATTTTTTCAAGAAAAAAATCTTACGGCACTGTACCAAGCTGTTTTACTTGCAATTTTCAAAGTGCCCTCCCTCGTGATCGATGCACAATTGCAGCCAAGCTGGCACAGAGCGACACACACGTCTGCAGAGTTCGATATCAATTTCCTCAAAGTTTGCAGTGATTTGAGCCTTCAATTCCTGAATGGTACGAGGCTTTTCACGATAAACAAGGTCTTTCATGAGCCCCCAAAGAAAGAAATCTGGAGGTGTAAGGTCTGGGGAGCATGCCGGCCACTCGATCGGACCACGGCGGCCGATCCACTTTCTGGGAAAGTTTTCATCAAGCCACTGACGAACATAACGTCCATAATGAGGTGGAGCTCCATCTTGCTGGAAATAACAGTCCTGATCTTGTACCCTGGGCCAAAAGACGGTTTGCAGCATATCCATGTAAATTTCTGCAGTGACAGATCCCTCAAAGAAAAAAGGGTCCAATTGTCCCTAATGGAGATATGGCTGCACAAACTGTCACTCCAGGTAAATTTACCTCCTTCTCAACTGTCACTCTTGCATCATTCACAGCCCAGTAGACACAACTGTATCTGTTAATTGTGCCATTAAGCTTAAAACATGCCTCATCTGACCAACAGATGTTGTGTAGCATTGTGTCCTCTTCGTGAAGTTTAGCTAAGAACTCTTCGCAAAATTGAAGACGGTGGTCGTCATCTCCATCTTGAAGGGCATGCAGTAAGCGTGGAATGTAAGGTTTCCATTTTTTCTGGTGAAGGATACGGATAACACTTGATTGGCTCACTTCCAACTCTGCAGATAAATGGCGAGTTGACTTCTGCGGACTTTGTTCCAGTCTTCTGATGGATTATTCAGCCTTAGCTACATTCATTGACGTTTTTGGACGACCGGACTTCTTTGCAGTGGCTACCGACCCTGTTGCTTCAAATTCTCGACAATCAATCGTATGTTTCTTTCCTGAGGTGGGTTAATATCGAATTCCTGTACCAAACGGCGTGCCGCCATTGTTGGTTGTTCATTACATTTGTATTAATGTTTCACAGCCACAATGTGTTGATTCATTGAAAGGTAATTCATGGTTCAATTTGGTGCAAATTCAGTAACTTTCCAAACTCGCAGCAATAACCTGCAAAACAAAATCAAAAATAAATAAATTACGAAAATTAATAATCTGCAAGAAAATTCACTGGTCTGTGTCATTTCTGAGGTCTAGGTTTTCTCAACGGTTCTCATATGCTTTTTGCATGCTGAATTTAGAAATGCATCTCATTTTGCTCAATCAGGTCAAGTTTTATGCGATCTCAATTTTAAGGAAAAACATAATCAAAATTTTTGTTTTTTTAATTAGCATTTTTTAAATTCAAAATCAGAGTTACATTGACAGAAAATGTACAAACTATATATAAAATGACGCACAAGTACCGTTAATGTGAAATTCAACATTAAAAAGATGAAGGAAAACAGCGAATGCTGGAGCGACTGAAGTTGGGTGTTGCCAGATACAACGATTTATCAATATTTTTCTGTAATTGAAATGAAAGTAATTGAGAAGGCACTTTCTTCCACATTAAGTGTACTTGTGTGTCATTATATGTAAAGTTTGTACATTTTCTGTCAATGTAAGTCTGATTTTGAATTATAAAATGCTAATTAAAAAAACAAAAATTTTGATTATTTTTTTTCCTTAAAATTGAGATAGGATAAAACTTGACCTGATTGAGCGAAATTAGATACATTTCTGAATTCACCATACAAAAACATGTAAGAACCGTTGAGAAAACCTCGACCTCTGAAAAAAATATTTCAAATGCAGCCCAATAATTATTAACAACTTGACTTCCCAGAAAGAATCTGACAGCCGAAAAAACATAAATCAGGTGATACTTTTGACTCACCCTGTATATATATATATATATATATATATATATATATATATATATATATATATATATATATATATATATATATATATATATATATATATATATATATATATATATATATATATATATATATGAAGACCACAAGGGGAAAACCAGAGATATCACTTTTTATAAATTTCTGGGTTATTGCACCTGCCAATAGTTGGCAACATAAGGTTTCCTCTCACAATATTACTTTAACGAATAACCAGGGGTGTTACATAATTTATATGGTATAAAGTTTAGCCGTGCAATGAAAAAACAAGTGTTGTCAAAGCTGAACAAGTAGAAACCCAGAGTTGTCAGTACTTTACTCCTGGTTATCTCCCTTTCATTCATGTTAACTGTTCCACAATAATATTCAGAGTTGAGAAACTAAAAAATGAAAGGTTGCAAAACTTTCACAGCATAAACTCTGAGCACTACAATGGCCTATTTGGTTATATCATGTGCTCCGTAGTTGGTGCATATCGTGGTTCAAGCCTGGTCAAACCTTTATTGTGACTTTTATGGGACCCACGCCGTGGTTTAATGGTTAGCGCATCTGAGTACCCATCCTCATTCGATGTACCCACCACCCAATCAACCTGCTGAGGTATATGAGGGAGTCACATGAGGTGACTTCGGCTATTCGCGGGGGTGGTTTATCTTTGGTTTCCTCCCGTTTTTTCCATCATATTAAGTAGTACGGAGTAAGAAATGGAGAATCCGTCATCATATAAGCGAAATACCCTTGAGTATGGCGTTGAACACCAATCAAAAAAAAAAAAACAATGAACGTTTAATGTTGAAAAAAAATTTGTGATCACCAAAGTCATGTAATGTATGATAATTACCAAGAAGCATGAATTTGCTACACATCCTAGGTTAAAATTGCATGGCAATTATTAAACAAGGGAATAACCAGTGATGTCAGTTTGCAACATTGATTCGTTCTTTGCTCTTAAATTAAATAACACATAAGCTTGGCAAATGCTACATGCTTAATTTGATCGGCCAATGATCACTCTTCCTTTTACTGGAAAAGAAATCTATATGACAGTTATTAAACAGTCCACCAAAGTCTTGAAACTTTGTTTTTCAGTTTCTTCAAAATTGACTTATCCTGACATCTCTGGTTTTCCCCTTGTGGTCTTCATATATATATATATATATATATATATATATATATATATATATATATATATATATATATATATATATATATATATATATATATATATATATATACATACTAGCTGAAGTACCCGGGAATACCCGGGAAATTT
>NC_140964.1:117948605-117978605 GCF_056783735.1 Eptatretus burgeri
GTTGGGCGGGATACGAGTGTGCGGAGTAGAAGTGGCTTATTCCTTTTCAACCTCAATATCCGACAAATATTGGTGTTCGCCCCGCACATACGCTAGCGGAGTCGTGTGATCGCGAGTGCTGGCCACGTCCTCTTCATCGTGGTGTGTGTGTGTGTGTGTGTGTGTGTGTGTGTGTGTGTGTGTGTGTGTGTGTGTGTGTGTGTGTGTGTGTGTGTGTGTGTATGCTGGTGCCTGTCTGGTTAAGTAAGACTGCATAAGATCGTTATTGTTATTATTGTTATCATTTTCGAGTTAAGTCTGCTCTGTGTCCCCTTTTGTAAGTTGTCTGTTAAGAAGTCATTATTGGGAATGTTCCCTGCTTGTTTTTGTCTTTTCTTCCATTGATCCAGCATGGTCCGAATCCGAGCTTAGCCAGGACTTTATTCCCAATGATCCGTTCCTTTTAGCGGAAATATCCTTGGCAGTGTTGCTCGGCTGAATCCAATCCGGTGAAGTGATCCGGTCCGGACAAGGCATATTGAGGGCGTGTTCCCTGGTAACTAAACCACGTGATTGATTAGGTAACCCAATTAACCCCTTGACGGGAGGACCCGAGGTCACGCGGTTGAGTTATTGGCATCCACGGTCAGTTAAGTGACCCGCCGTGTCACGGAATTATCCCTGTTTGATGGCCTAGAATTCTGTGGAGTCTGGTGAGAACCGAGATAGCTTCCCCCACCTCGTGGTCTTCTCACCCGTTTCCTGGCCTGCAACTATATATACATATATATATATATATATATATATATATATATATATATATATATATATACATATACATATATATGTATGTATATATGTATATGTATATATATATATATATATATATATATATATATATATATATATATATATATATGTATATATGTATGTATATATGTATATGTATATATATATGTATATATGTATATATATATATATATATGTATATATATATGTATATATATATATATATATATATATATATATATATATGTATATATATGTGTATATATATATGTATATATATGTGTGTATATGTATATGTATATATATATGTATATGTATATATATATATATATATATATATATATATATATATATATATATATATATATATATATATATATATATATATATATATATATATGTATTATATATATATATATATATATATATATATATATATATATATATATATATATATATATATATATATATATATATATATATATATATATATATATATATATATATATATATATATATATATATATATACAGTCAAAGCTCGTTACTATGCCACCTCGCTTCTATGCCACTCTCGCTATTATACCACTTTTGCTCGGTCCCGACAAAATTCAATACAAAATAAATTTACTATGCCACCCCCTACTCTCGCTACCATGCCACTACTGTGTGACTGTTAAAAGGCACGAGTCGTGAAAAAGTCTGTATTGTGCAGTGCTCGATTATCACACTCACGTCCAAAGGCGAAGCGACGAACTACAGTCCAGCTGCGCACAACATAACTCAATACGTACGCGCATAGTCAGACTGTGTCAAAACACGCGATTCTTCTCCCCGATGCCAGCCACAACAAGCCAATCACAACACACACAACGAGACACAAAAAAGCGCGAGCACACACACAGACACGCAGGCACACGTACAACAGTGACATCATTTTTTTTCAAATTCAGCCCATAATGTCAGCTCAGAAACGCAAGCGAACCGACTTTACGCTGAAGGAGAATAAGGAGATCATCGATGCCGCGAAGAAGGAGCCGAATCAGTCCAAGTTGGCCAGGGAGATGAGCAAGAAATGGGGCGTCGAAGTTAAGAGAACCACCGTGAAGGGCATTCTCAGCAAGAAGGATGCAATCGAGGCTGCAATCAAAGTTGGATTTCCATCGAAGCGCATGAAGTTGACGCAGGCTCACGACCCGAAGCTTGATGAGGGAGTGCTCATGTGGCTGAAGCAATCAAGAGGACAGAATGTGCCTGTCAGCGGCGATCTGATCAAGGAGAAGGCGATGAAACTGGCCGAGCTGATGCACATCCCAGACTTCATGGCGAGCGACGGTTGGTTGGGCAATTTCAAGAAGCGCCACGGCATCACGTTCAATACAGTGCAGGGCGAAGCTGGAGCGGTGGATTCGCAATCCCTTCTTGAGTGGCAACAACAGGTTCTCCGGCCCTTACTCGGGCAGTTCTCCGCAGACGACGTCTTCAACCTGGACGAGACTGGACTCTTCTGGCAGCTGCTTCCGAACAAGACCATGGCTTTCAGGGGAGAGCGGTGTACTGGAGGAAAGAAAAGCAAGCAAAGGATCACTCTTCTGGTTGGGGCAAACATGAGCGGCAGCGAGAAGTTCCCTCTTCTGGTGATTGGCAATTCCAAGAAACCCCGTGCCTTCAAGAACAAAGAGATCCCGGTCAAGTACAAGGCGAACTCGAAGGCGTGGATGACGGCGGAGCTTTTCAAGGAGATGTTGCGTGCGTGGGACGGACGACTCGGCCAGCAGGGACGCAGAGTGCTGGTCTGTCTCGATAACTTCTCTGGCCACCCTCCCGAGCTCGAGCTGAACAACATCCAACTGGTCTTCTTCCCACCCAACACGACAGCCAATTCGCAACCAATGGATCAGGGAATCATAGAGAACCTCAAGCGCCACTACAAGAAGCTCCTGCTATGCCGCCGGCTTGAGGCCATAGACGAGGGAAAGGAGTTCAAGTTCACGTTGCTCGACGCTCTGCACGTCGCCCGGCGTGCTTGGGAGCAGGTCGGCAAGTCGACGATCAGGAACTGTTTCGCGAAGGCCAAGTTCATCGATGAGGAGATCCAAACTGAGCCACAGGATGCGGAGCTGCCCGACATCTGGGAAGCTCTGCCTGCCGAGGAAAAGATGCACGAGAACGAGGAGATCGAGCTGTCTGACTTTCTCGAAGCCGACGAGCGCCTCGCGACTGGCGGGTATTTCACGCTGGAGGAGATTCTGTGCAGTGAGGAGCCGGTGGAAAGCGAAGATGACGAGGTAACTGTCGAGGAGGAAATCGTTCCGTTCGAGGAAGCCCAGCGCGCTTGTAGCACCGTCCGGAAGTTCATGCAGCAGAGAAGCGGGAAGCCCGGTGTGATGCAAGCGTGCGATCGGCTGGACAACGAGATGCACGAGATCCGCCGAAAGAAGATGCGCCAGCCGACGATTCTTGAAAGCTTTGTGCGTCGTGAATTTCTCGCCATGCCATATGTTAGTGTGTGAACTCTGTTAGTGTGTGTATGTTCTCCGTTCGCTTCGCTTATACAACAGTCGTGCCTTTTACTTGCTGGAATAAATTTTGTCTAAAGATTAACTACAGATGGGTAACTTGAGAAAATAAGGCCGTTTTTACAAAATCTCGTTACTATGCCACTCTCGCTACTATGCCACTTTTGCTCGGTCCCGACGGGTGGCATAGTAACGAGCTTTGACTGTATATATATATAAATATATATATATATATATATATATATATATATATATATATATATATATATATATATATATATATATATATATATATATATATATATATATATATATGTATATGTATATATATATATATGTATATGTATATATATATATATATATATATGTATTATATATATATATATATATATATATATATATACATATATATATATATATATATATATATATATATATATATATATATATATATATATATATATATATACATACAAAACTACATTTTGTTTAAGCTGTAAATAGATGAGAAAGTTAACACAAATAGACATTCCAAACAACCTTGTATAACAAGGAAAGAAAGAAAGAAAGGGTCATCAACAATGAGAATATTCGTATCAAAAGTAGACCAAACCAGGTTGTGCAGAAACATTGTACCTGCCATCATTAATGAGCCAGCTGGGTTTCAACCAACAATCCAGTAGTGCTGTGGCAGTTCTCTTGAAGATCCATTTCATGAAACTTCAAATCCAAATCCCTAATACTGCAATTAGCCACCACTACCAAATACCACTGTTAGCCAAACACGCATCAACGAGCCACCATCTATACCCTGATATTATGTAATTGCCAAACCGTGCAAACAATGTAGAAACATTGAAATATCTTTCACAGAAACAAAATAGCAGCTGTGTGCACATAGTGATTTGAGTGGTTGATTCTCCAACTGCCTTTAAACAAGTGCCTTAGATTTGCAGAATATTTAGAGACTTTGTGAAGCGGCATGTCTGTCAGTCAGCATAACAAGCAAACATGAAAGCACGACACATTCTTCTTGTGGATAAAATGATTCAATACCAAGTCGTGATTTCTGTTTGATTTCCTCGACTTTGACATATTCTTCTCAAGCTACTCTGAAAATACTGTCATCTGTTTTTCATTTGGAACAACAGCATTGAAAAGTGGTGGGATTTTTCGACAAACTGTGGGGGAAAAAAAATAACGTCCCATCACTATACCTTATAATTACCTTTTCTAGTTTAATCCATGTTTATTTACTTTCCAAACTCATTCATTAAATGGGAAAGTTTCGTTGTTAATGTCATCGTGACTACATCCATATGGCTTTATAAAACCAACACACTCTATCCTTTCCTCCTCGTGACTACCTCTTGGATAAATGATACCATGCAGTAAATCAATACAGATGCCCATTAATATTAACTCACTCGTCATTTTTGGGTAACTCTAATAAACTTTGACCAAAGTTACATCAAAACGCACAAGGTTACTTGTGATATAATACAACCAGAAGCACTTGCAATGTGCTTCATCAAATAGTCATTTGCACTGTCAGGCTATTTAGCCAATCTATACTATAAGAGCCGTTTGTGTCTGTCTGCGTGTTGCTATTTTTCTCAGATGGCTGAACAGATTTTCGTCAAACTTTCAGAGGTTCATGGTTGAGCCCCAAAGAGTGTTTTTGCAGAAAAAACTTTTAAAATTTTGAAAAACAAAAAACTTAGTTTTGGGATTTTTTTTTTTTAAATTGTGAATAGTGCTGAAGCCTTTGTAGCTATGTGAAAGGTAATGTTCAATAATCCCCGGCCACATTCCTTCGAAGGTGAAGGGAAGTGTTTTAGGCCCTCACAAAGAATAGACCGGGCAACACCGGTACTCCTGCTAGTCTGTTAAAATTTTCGTAAACAGTCAATGCAGAGAGGCCAAAAAATAAATTATCTTGTCAGGCCAAACTGATATTTACTGACTTACTGATCACCGATCTCCTCTCAAATATTAAACAATTAGAGATATTCGAGGTGTTTTGCTTCCACACCTTAACCACCCCAAAACGGTTTCAATACTGACTTGAATACATTTAAACATGCTGGTAATGCTCACAGTGAATGACCTGCCTTTAAACTCTTTTGGTGAAACTGCATGACATTAGCTTTGCATGGAAATGAACTCATGGGTGTCATTAATAATTATGTTGGAATACAAATTAGATGTTTATAGTCTCCCAAAGCTTTCGCACACAGGCATAAACTTAATCCCTCATCAAGATTTAAATCCTTTATGTAAAAAAACGTGGTTTATTTTGCAAACTTTGCGAGTCGAGCGGACAATGTGAATAATGTTGTATTTTAGAATATATTAGTTATTTTATTTTTGAAACATTTCATTCTTATATAGTAAATCAGAATCCCTCACCACATCTGACATGAGAATCTTTAACATTCATGCTGCCGTTTCACTCCTGAATTTCTGATTGATCAACGGTTACCTGCCTGCCTTGTGAAGAATCTTACACATACCAGCTGCTTCTTTTCTTTGCTATGCCACTCACATTTAATGGATCAGGATATCTGTAAATATCAAGTGACAATATGTGTATGCACGGTGTGATGTGGCTGTAAAGAGTGTACACTTATTTGTAGAATTATAGAACTCGTGCTTTGCACACAGCTGGACTCGTCTCAAGCACAAAAGGAAAACCAAGAAAGCTTTTTAACTCCTGGGATTTGGAAACAATTATAAAACTTCGTGGTGGGCACGGTTCGAGCTTGGGAACCGAAGATCCAGCTGGATTTGACTTGTTCTAAAGTCTGTCAAACCCAATAACCATCGTCTAACCATTTTGGAGAACATTCACATCAAATTTTGTTTGAAAATTCTGCAGGATAACACAAGGTTCATGTAAGTTATGAAAGCACCACAAAATTCTCAAACTTAGCTCATGATGCTGGGATCAAAGGTTCAAATTCCATATGCTGTGTTGATTTGTCCATTGTTTACCAATGTCCTCGTAAATTATGAAAAAGTACACTGATGTCTCCTCGTGTATGTCAGGCATATGATGTATGTCCAAGTTAAACCATGAGCCTCAACTCCTTGCAGACTCCAAAGAGACAGCATTCCAGGTGTTTCCAACTGTTTGACCATCTCGATGGCATTACGGCACTGCCGAGACTTTCATCTGCTACAGATCTGAAATGTTCATGTGAACTGACTAATAACTAAAAACATTTGTTATTTTAGGGTGGAAATATGTTTGTCAAATCTCTGTGTGAGGCTCAAAGGACAGAGACAAAGATCAGGCAGCCAATGATTCAATCACTGTTGTGTTGAACATATCAGAACATATCTCTTCTTTGTGTCCCGGATTGATCAATATATTTTGGTGACATTTGACTTATTGCAAGAAATACCTTAAAGGGAACGGACTCTTAAATTGATACCTATGTGGATGCATGCAGTGGCTTGTCAGGTTTGAGCAGAACTGGAGACAAGTCCATGCAAGTCTCATGCTATCAAATTTGAATGATCGTCTAATTCAGAACCTCCTCGTATTTTTAGTAAGCAGTAGGGATGTTTTGCTACGTGTATGTACCATGGGTTATTTTTATTATTCTCTAGCATGACCGTGGCAGCGATCTATGGTCCATACACTGGCCAAATAAAGGGATGAGCAACTTGTGCAATAAATTAAGGTTTTTATGCATAATTTCTGTTTTAGCCTGACTTTTCAAGGCTGAATCATGGAAAAATACGGTAAAAAAATTAAGGTTTTTCTTCATGTTTGTCCAAATAAAGAGATGAGCAATTTGCCTGATTTCTGTTGTGATTAGAGTTGTTGTAGTTGTTATTACCTCCCAACCGAAGATGGATTGAGGTTATGTTTTCACACCTGTTAGTCTCTATGGCTCTCAGCCTGTCTGTTAGTCTCTATGGCTGTCAGCTGGTTAGCTCAAAAAGTTATGGATGGATGTGGACAAAATTTGGTGGACAGGATGGGTGTGTGACAAGGATGAATTGATTAGATTTTGGTAAAGATCCGGATTCAGATCAAGCCCATCAGTGCGATACAAAACGTAAACTGTTCAGCCTTACGGAGGTATGCTTCTCTCAAGTGCCATTCCAGTTAGCCCATCCGAGGATCAGTGCGATAATGGGGTTTTGCCATCACTTCTGTGTATGTGTCTGTGTGTCTGTCTGGGCCGTATTTTTTTTTCCATTTGAGCTTTTGTCATCAAATTTTCAAAAAAAGCTTTATTATGAGAATATGGAGAAGATAAATTAATAATTTAGTCAAAAGGACAAAACTAAGTGATTCTCATCCTGCTTACAGGGGAATTTGTGCATTGCATTCGTTCCAAGCCTGTGTACTGCAGTTAGAGCGGAGGGTGGTGGGCTCTTTACAGAGGAGTCCGAAGTGAAGGCCCTCTTGCTAGTCACTTTGAGTGGTTGTATCAGGCTCATCCACCAGCTGTTGAATTGGATGTCAGGGTGTTACTTTCCCCATTGCTGACTCTCCAATCAACTGTGATCCACCTTAGTTTGTGGAAACACAGATTGCGGAGAACCGGTTTAAATGGGGTAAGGCTCCAGGGATCTGTGGCATCCATGCTGAACTTCTCAAGGCTGATGGAAATGCTGTACTCATGTCATTGCATGCAGTTCTTTGCTCTGCCTGGAACACAGGTATCATCTCAAATAACTGGAAGAGAGGCCTTGTTTTCTCTCTCTGGAAAGGGAAGGGTGATCACCAGGGCTGCAATAACTACCAAGGGGTGACGCTGCTCTCAATGCCGGGCAAGGTCTTTGCTCAGATAATTATTGATAGGGTTCCCCATGATTTTCTTGAGAACCGGCGCCTAGAGCAGTCAGACTTTACACCAAAGAGGTCAACGATTGACCATATCCTTGCCATGTGGGTCCTCACCGAACGCAGATGAGAGTTTTGGCAGTGGCAGCTTGCAGCTTATGTTGATCTCTGTAAAGCATTTGATTCAGTGAATTAGGAAATTAGGATTTCTGAACTTTACTCTGGTACTGAGAGTACTGTGAGATGTGGTGATACAATCTCTGACTTATTTCCAGTTGTTAATGGAGTTCCTCATGGGTGTCTACTGGCCTCCACACTTTTCAGCTCTTGTATGGACTGGATTATAGGGAGGATGACGGAGAGATCAAGCTGTGTTGCATCGTTTGGGTATGTCAAGATCTCTGACCTTGATTTTGCAATGATGCAGTCATCTTTGCAGAGACTCTGGATATCCTTTTGGGGGCCCTCGAGGTGCTGAATGAGGAGTCGAAGCCGCTGGGATTATGGGTTTGCTGGGTCAAAATTAATATCCAGGCTTCCAATGACATCTTGGATGCTGCTATCCTGTCTGTACCTGGTTGTGGTGAGGATGTTGAGGTCACGGAGAGATTCTCTTTCCTTGGCAGTGATACTCATGTTTCTGTTGGCTGTGAGCCAGATGTCAATAGACATCTGGGTCAGTCATGTATTCACTGGATCATGGCATGTGGCATTGTCAGTAATTATGCGGGCAGATGAAAGTCCAAGTCTTCAGGTCCTTGGTACTTCCAGTCTTGCTCGATGGATGTGAGACGCGCTCTGACTTGGGATCTGAGATGGAGACTTAATTCCTTTGGTACCAGGTCTCTTCGGAGAATCCTTGGCTATCGCTGGTTGAACTTTGTGTCCAATGAGCGGTTGCTAAGAGAGACTCAAATGAGATTTGTTACCTGCATAGTCTGTGAGCATCAGCTGTGGCTGTATGGACATGTGGCTCATTTTCCTGACGCTGATGCTGCTCACCAGATTCTCTCAGCAAGTGAGCCTCATCAGTGGAGGCCAATGAGTCGACCACATTCCTTGTGGTTGCAGCAGGTTGATCATCATTCAAGGAGTTGGGGATAGTTTAGGCATCTGCCTTGGTTATGACCAGGTGGAGGCCACTGGAGTACCGGAGGAAACTGGACACAGCGAAGCACTGCTCCGTCTCATGCTCCCAAACCTGACCTGACCCGTGAAAGGTCAGAGTCACATGCATCTGACAATTTTCATCCGATTGACCTGAAATTTAAAGAATTTGCATCTCAGGTCACTGAATTGGTTTACCAATCAAAAGATAGAAACGAATTGTTTTTGTAGATCAAAAAGTCAAAGGTCAAGGTTGTATAAAATCTTCAATTTTTATCCGATTGACTTGAAATTGGAGTAGGGTTTGCATATTGGGCCACTGAAGCCATATATTCCTTTTGAGATCAAAAGGTCAAGTCGCCTAAAATCGTCAGTGTTTTTTTTTTAGCTATTTCCATCATGTTTAGCATACAAAAGAAGAAGTCTGAATACAAAACCAGATTAAGTTTTGCATTTTTAGATGCTTTGTCGTTGTTTTGAAGATGGCTCTGTTGATGTCATGTGTGCTTGACTGTGTATAACAGAAACTGTGTATTTTGTTGACAAATTGCTCTCCTCACCACCATCCTTCCCCAAGTAACGTCTCATGTGTAGGACTTTAAATAAAATTAAGGTTATTGTACTGTACTTACTTTTGGCTTCAGCCCAAGTTTTAAAGACTGAATAGTGTGAAAATACAAAAGGGTTGTCCATCATTTTGATGGGCTTTTCTTCTGGTTGGTAAATCATTGTTGACTAATTAACAAAGGATATGGGATCTAATCCTGGGATAACAACCTGGGAAATCCAAATAGTACAACCCAGCTTTGAGATCAGATATAGTGTCCAAGATTGGATCCCGCTAATCCAGTTTTCCCTCTACTTTCACCTGATTTTGCTTCTTTCTCCAACAGTACATAACCTTTTTCACGATATAGCACTAGCTCCAATGGGCAGATGTGGTAGCTGAGATAGCACACTTATGTTGGAGCTGTCTCCTCTGGGTTAAATTCCTGACCTGACTATAAACTGTCATGCTGTGGTATAGGTATAGGTATGCTGTCCTTCAGAGGGGAGCTTAATCTGGCTATCCTGTCTGTTATCATTTTATAGTAAATGTTTAAAATGCCACAGTCGCTTTTGAAAAACGAATAGGCCATTATGTGAATGTACAGTACATTGGCCACATTCTAAATTCTCGCCACAAGCACCAAATTAGCAACTGGTGATCGATTCAACAGCAAAAGGAACACATGATTGAATATATGGTAAAACATGTAGATAGATGGACTGCTTCAGACACTTTTATTTTATCGTTTAAACTGATCACCAAAGTCTATACAACAGTTCACCCTTCCTTAAACTGTCATAACTCTGCCCGCACTTCATGCTCCCCCCCCTCCTTTCATTGTTTCCTTAATTTTAGCCAGTCCACCAGGATAACCAAGTTCCTACATATATGGACACTCACCAATGAGCTGTCTCACCTGGGTTTTAATGTCATCGCAGCTATAAACTATCATCCCGATGCTTCACAGGCAGGGCAATTCATCAATGTGTGTGCCATCCGCCCATCCCTTGGATGGAGGTTAAGCTTGGCATCCCATCTGTTAAGCATTAGTTGGTGGAGAGTAAGGATCCCACGTTAACTCGCCAACTCTTCATGAAGGACATCACCAGCACACTGGCTAAATTCAGCACTCATGTCTCAACTGTGGGGAGCAAGTGGTGTGCCTCGTCTTATTGGAAGTTCCTTGACATCAGGTTATACCTCTTGCTCTCTCAAGTATGGTTGCTATCTGGGAAGCAGCTTCTGCACTGCAGACAAGTTGACCAGATGGTTCACAAGGTCGTGAAAAATCTCATTCAGATATGAAGAGCAACCAGCAACCAATCAGCCAGAAAACACACACACACAGCCACCCTAAATCAGCCCCATGGTTTCACTTCAGCAATTTTATTGGATGTGTAAGGTCGGTGCAGAACAGGAGAGGAAAAAAATAACAGAAAACTACTAATTGGGTCCAAACTCTCAAACTCAATGTTCCTAATTCTCTGCCTCATGTGGTTATTGAATGACAACATTATGTTAAACCACACCACCGATAAGGGGAACTTGCAATGTAAACATGGTTCCAGCATACACAGCTTGCACTTTTAAAGAATGTGGTTTAAACTCTTCGGTGAACAAGCTATAAATGGTTGCATTATCAGTTTGTGAAATGCAGTGTATAAATATCAGTTTACCCAAACTAGTAAAGTACTTACAAATTATTTTACACAAAAATGAAATGACATCTCGAAGAAAAATATTTTACGTCCAGATCGTGATTTTCTAATCTCCTTTAATCCCTCTTGCAGGAGTGCATTTTTTTTATTCAACCGTCTGTGTGGAGAAACGTCTGATGGCATTCGGCCAACCCAATCCCATTACTGTGCACCAATTCATATTTAATAATCATTACTTCTCCCCTCCTCCGACAGGAGGGGAGATGTATTGTTTTTTTTTCAATGTTGCTTTCTTATTGTTCTTTTTTCTGCAACAAATTTCAATCAGACACCATTAATTGATTTCAGAGCCAATCCTCTATAAATGTATCATGGATGAATATTGCTTCAATACACCCAGAATTATGATATGGTTTAGGCTCCCTTTATGATTTTAAGGGTTCAAAGGTAAAACATTAAAATCACACGTTTTGTCTTGCCGTTGTATTTTAGTCAGTCGAGATGTAATTTGGCACAATAGCTTTCAAATAGTTCCTGTAGGGACGAGTTGGAAAATTTTAGGTTGGAGTTGTTTTCAGGATTACACATGGGTCAAAATTGGTCACAAAATTAAGATTTTTGGATTTCTATGCCGCTGTACAGTATTTCAACAAATCCAGAAAATAATTGGCAAAATGGTGTCTTAGTACAGTCCATCGTGCTTGAATTAGGCAGACAGTTTGGTGTTTTTTTCTTTTGATTACACATGGGGTCAAAGGTCAAAATGGTCATGAAATGAAGGTTGTTTGTCTGCCAGAATTTATCCTTCAACCAATCCAGAGGAGGTTGGCACAATTATATTGTACAATACAGCCCCGACAGACAAGAGCAAATTAAATGGACAACTGGTCTGGAATCTTAATTTTTCAAAGGTTTGTGTGTTCACTCATTGATGATGATGCTACATCTTGCATGTCCAAGAAGCTTTTTTGGAAGGTAGGGCACATTAACCTATTTATGACCTTATCTGTCCTTTGTCCTGTTTTTGGTAATTAATAAACATTAATTATATGGTCACCTGTCTTATGTGGCCAAAATACTCAACATTCAGGTTTTCATAGAGGAATATTTTGGTATGTGCCATAACCCTGATTATGTGGCCTCAGAAATACGGTTTAGATTCACCAAAATTTGGCAATATTTGTTTTCATGGATTGTTTTTCAGTCATTCTTTCTATGGTTTTAAAGAAAGAAGTTTCAATTGTACACAGATCATAGATCAAAATATGTAAGCACAGGAAAAAGAACTTAGCACTGCAAGAACACAGACTTTGCACCCTGATTTAAAATATATATATATATATATATATATATATATATATATATATATATATATATATATATATATATATATATATATATATATTTCTTCATAAGTAGCACAAATCAGGCGATACATTTGCATTCACTTGTAACTGTCTTTGATCTAGTTTAATAATCCATTTCAATCCATTGGAACCATACTCTGCACAAAGAGTAATAGCTGCCAAAGCAGTCTCCTGGTCTATTGGGCGCAATCCTGGATGGGTCACCACTCCAACATAGGATACTCGAATGGCTCAATCATCCCAGCAAGCTGGTACTCATTTTGCCGACCTTGGAAGGATGACAGGCTGAGTCAACCCCATCTGGTATTAATTCAACAGCCTAGCGGGATTTGAACTCAGGACCCAAGGATCCCAAGCCCACTACCCGAACCTTTAAGCCAACACCAGGCACAATTTAATAATAAGTGTGTATAAAATAGCATGGGACATTCAAAACCACGACTTTGTCGGCACCTGCTGGTGTAGTTATGAAATTGTCCCTATTTATTTTAATTGTTTTAATGTTATCCTCCACCATGGCCTCATGCAACTTTACAGTTATAAATCCCAAAGTTATAATAATTATGAAATCGTCATTTATTCCATATCTTCTGTGTCATCATGCAACTTATACACATTTTCTTAACAATGATATTTTCAAGTACAGTCTCTATACTCAAGGGATTTAATTTATTGGAGCAATCATGGATGAGACACTTAAGTACACAACACAATCCCAGGCAGCCATAACTAAAGTTAAACGACAAGCTTTTTCTGTTGCAAATTATGGAGAGATATGAAATAGAGGTATTAAATTGAATTGAAAACGAATACTCAGGTAGATTTGTTTGAAATGGTTTTGGTTGAAGCAGAGGACATACAGTGGAGATTGGGAACAATAAAAGAGCCAAAGCAAAAATGAAATCGGTTTTTTATCCTCAGTGGGTAGTTAAAATGTGGAACAGCTTGCCAGGAAAGGGAGTAGAAGTAAACCTGTGAATGATTTTCACAAGACACATCAGGTCGAGGAAATGATACATCACATTCTGCCTTCGTCGAGGAAACAGGGGGTTCAATCAGATATGATGTCGGGTCTTAAATTTTCTTGCAAAGGACTGAACATTACTTGGAGAAACTTGGGGAAATCTTATAAATAATTTCAAGTGTTTGTGCGTTTGTGTGTTGCTTGTTACTCTTTCACAACTGATCCATAGTTCCATAGCAAAGTGTCGAGGAGCTGGAACATAGAACAGATCAGGATGTAACAGAAGATAATGAACAACAGAAAGAGGGAGAGAGGGGAAACACATCAACAGCGGGGTTAAGGGGCAAAATTCAGGAAAATTGAGGAAGACAACATTGAGGAAGAAAACATTGAGGAAGAAAACCACAAAAGGAAAATAAGGGGTGTGGGGAAGTATGAGGGCTCAGGGAAGAAACATGGGATGAAAAATATGGACACATAAGCAAACTCTCAGGAAGGAAAAACTGGAGGTGTTCTGAGATGGTGGTGAACAGCTGTCGTGAAGACCTGGAGGGAAGAAAAAAATTGGTTGCTCTACCAAAAATTGGTTGTTACACCAAATTTATGAAGTACAGATCTTCTCTATTCCACCATACTTCATTCCTTTTCTCCAAGGAAGGTTTCAATTATAATAAATAAAAAAAGATCACAGTCTGGGTGAAGTGAAATCTTGTCTGTAGTTGTCTGCAAAAGTATTCACCCCCCCTCCAAAGTTTTCACATTTTGATGCCATGTGAGCTTATTTCATGATGCTTTCAAATCAAAATAAATACATGGATTCTCACAAACTACTCCAAAGTGAGAAAAGTCGAAAATGCAGATAAAATGTGAATAAGTTAGATTAACAGAGAAAATCAGATTATTCTCAGTTGCATGAGTATTCAAACCCTTTCTCTAATAAACCCAAAATCACTTCAGGGGAAAATTATTTGTTTGAAAGGTTACAAAATAAGTGCAATAAGTTTAATTTGTTTGCAATCAGTGGTTTAACTTAAAAATATTAAGCTCCCCCACTTATCCAAGGAGTTTTAAGGTGCAACTCACTTGGTCAACGAAAGTGGCAAACATGAAGAAGAAGCTTTCCAAAGAAGTCAGACATAAAGTGGTGGAGAAGCACTGTTCAGGAGAGGGTTACAAGAACATTACAAAAGTTACTCATTATCCCTTTGAGTTTGGTGAAATCCATCATTAAGAAGTGGAAGAGGTATCATACTACACAGACTCTACCCAGATCAAGTCACCCATCCAAACTTAGCAGCAGGGCAAACAGGAAACTGGTTTGGGATGTCATCTTACATCCCATAATGACTTTGAAACATCTGCAAGGCTTTATAGCCGTGATTGGGGTCAGTGTTCATCAATCAACAATATTGCATTCCCTTCACAAAACTGGCCTATATGGACAGGAGGTAAGAAAGAAGCCATTGCTGAAAATGACTCACAAAAAGCTTGTATGGAGTTTGAGAAAAAATAATCTCAATGAAACTGCAGGCATGCGGAGAAATGTTTTGTGGCCAAACGAGACAAAAATTGAACTTTTTTGTCTAAATTCAAAGCTTTACGTCTGGTGCAAGCTAACACTGCACATCACCCAGTCAATACCATCACTAATGTCAAGCATGGTGGTGGCAGCATCATGTTATGGGCTGCTTTTCATAAGCAGGGACAGCCTAGTTTGTCAGGAGAGAAGGGATAATGTACGGTGCAAAGTACAGGAGAATCCTTGATGAAAACCTGATTGATTCAGCCATTAATCTGAAACCGATTAAGATATTCACATTTCAGATTGACAATGATCCGAAGCACAAAGTGAAAGCCACACAGGAGTGGCTGAATAAGAATAAAATAAATGTTCTTGGGTGGCCCAGTCAAAGTCCTGACTTGAACCCAATGAACATTTATCGTGAGACTTGGAGATTGCAGTCTATCGACGCTCTCCATCAAACTTAGCATAACTAGAGCCATTTTCACGTGAAGAGTGGGTAATGATTTCACCATTTCACTGTGCAAAGCTGGTCGAGATCTCCCCAAAAAGACTTGTAGCAGTCATTACTGTTAAAGGTGCTTCCACCCAGTACTGACCGCAGAGGCCGAATATACTTTTACAACCAGTAAATTCTGATTTTCACATGTTTTTTTGCAGGTATTCATGACATGTAACCTCCTTCAACGATAACAGTGTTTCGTTTGATCTCATTAGTTATGAATAAAACAGTTCATTTGGAGAAAACGTTTCTACATAATTTGTAATTCATGTAAATGTGGCATTACTGGTAGGGGTGGATACTGTTGCAGGCCACAGTACAAATTGATCTATTGATATTTGGGCACATGATCTGATGTGATAGGAAATGATATGATGTTTATTTTGAGGCCTACCATTCGTAGAGTCTCGGGTCGACTGCAATGGTTATCGGCATGGAAAGGTTCTGATGAAGCAAAATGGTCAACAGGAATGTCAACATTTTATTGTATGAATATTCACATGTTCATTGTTTTGAGAGTGCCTTCATTGCAGGCTCACTCATCAGAAAGTGCAACACCATTATAAGCCAATTAAAGTGCATGAAATTAAAATAGCATTACTCTCAGTGTGAAGTCATTGATGACTCTGATGATTGAAGCACTGCATCACGAGGGTGTATAAATCAAAGTTTTTCTTGCTGAGGAGAATGCATCCACATATTGGAATGACTTTCATACAGTTGTTTGAATTTACTCACAAGAGCATAAGGTATGCCAAGAGTTTTCTTTATATTCAAGAAATTATAATATTCCTTATTTCTTAGGAATATATATATATATATATATATATATATATATATATATATATATATATATATATATATATATATATATATATATATATATATATGAATAATGGGGTTTGTGAGGCACCCATGCAAATGAATGGGAAAATGGGGAAAACTCTTTGAATTGATTCCCAAAAACCCCTCAACTGGAGTCTAATTCCTCCCATACAAATGTATAGGCTTCACCTTTTTGAAAACCCCTTCAAAAAATCTTAAACAGGAGAATGATTTTCTCCCATACAAGCTCATGTTAATTTGAGACAGTCTCAGGGCCTAAAAAACCTCATACAAATATATAGGCTAACCTTTTTGAAAACCCCTTTAAAAACCTTTAACAGGAGACTGATTCCCCCCATACAAATTAATAGGGAGATCTCTATCTCAAGGCTCATTCAGTTAAAACAGGAGAATGATTTTCTCTCCCCCTCTGTCTTTTAGTCCATGGGGTCAAAAGAACAGATCGATCTCTCCCCCATTACTTACTCCATTCAAGGAGTCGAGTATATTCACTTAATCAGACAGGTATAAAGACAGACATCACCATTTTTTGATCACCGTCGAGTTGGAATATTTATTTTATTTCCCCATTTTACGAAACCAAAGTTTTGGTGCTTGAAGAAATAAAATATTTTCAGAATACTCGTGCTGTGAAAATGAGTCATACTGCCTCAAGTCATTTCCCGTGTGGACACGCCCTGGAAATTCCAAGATTAGGTAATTCCACTTCCTCAAAGTTTCCTTAAAAGTTGACTCTCACATCTGAATGCTTTATAATTTTTCTCATTTTGTTCTTTTGAGAAACAACTGAAACATGAACTATTTTTCATCTGATGAAGAGAGTCCTGAATCATGTGGAGAAGAACATTTGTAAGTTTGTGAATGCTTTCTCTGAGAATGACAGTGATGCAACTGATTATTAATTAAGTCTTCAATTGAAAGGAATCATTACCGACTGGGAAGCATTGTTGGCACCTCCTCTAATCTTAAAAGGCCCGACTTCAAGGTGAGAAATATGCACGTGAATGTCTGTCTGTCTCTCTCTCTCTCTCTCTCTCTCTCTCTCTCTCTCTCTCTCTCTCTCTCTCTCTCTCTCTCTATCTCTCTCTCTCTCTCTCTCTCTCTCTCTCTCTCTCTCTCTCTCTCTCTCTCTCTCTCTCTCTCTCTCTCTCTCTCTCTCTCTCTCTCTCTCTCTCTCTCTCTCTCTCTCTCTCTCTCTCTCTCTCTCTCCTCTCTCCTCTCTCTCCCTCTCTCCCTCTCTCCCTCTCTCCCTCTCTCCCTCTCTCCCTCTCTCCCTCTCTCCCTCTCTCCCTCTCTCCCTCTCTCCCTCTCTCCCTCTCTCCCTCTCTCCCTCTCTCCCTCTCTCCCTCTCTCCCTCTCTCCCTCTCTCCCTCTCTCTTTCTCTCGTTTTAACACATTATTGTTTTTTGATTTTTCAGTTTAAAAACCTATCTGGATGAACCAAGCACACAAGTTAATCGTTTGCAGGAATCTGACCTGATTCTCAAGACATCTGAAGCAGACTGCTTGGAAATATCATCTAGTTTTACAACTGAATTTTTATTATTATCAATGTTGATTAATTATACTTGTTTTTCTTATAATTATCTGATTCTTAACTACAAGAAAAGAATCAAGGAAATTTAAAGAAAGGTGGGGGGGGTAGGTGCGCTCCCCCAACGACCCATCACCCCCTCATCCCACCCCCTCCCTTCCCAGTGTGTGTGTGGGGATGGTGGGGAGTGGGATGAGGGAGGTGGGGGCACAAAGGGGGATGAGGGTGTGGGGCTTGTGTGGGCAGGGCTTCTGTGGGTGGGGCTTGTGTAGGTGGGGTTTATATGTGGGTGGGGCTTCTGTGGGTGGGGTTTGTGTGGGTGGGATTTATGTGGATGATCTCTCTTGAGATCTTCTGTGGATAGATGGGTGGATGGGTGGAGCTTGTATGGATGGGTGGAGCTTGTGTGGATGGGTGGAGATTTTTTTTATAATTAAATAAACATGTTGTCTGTGGGGAACTAATTAACCAATCACTAATTATGTGAATATGATGAATGTGGGTGGAGCTTGTGTGGGGTTTGTGTGTGTGTGGGGTTTGTGTGTGGAGCTTGTGTGGGGTGGGGTTTATGTGGGTGGGGTTTGTGTGTGGAGCTTGTGTGGGGTGGGGTTTATGTGGGTGGGGTTTGTGGTGGGTGGAGCTTGTGTGGGCGGAGTCAAAAAGGGGTGGATTCAAAAAAATTCAATTTATCTTTGTCTTGCGTAATTCCTGTGAATAAAATGAACCTAAAATCTCTTCCCTTTCTAAATCATATACTTATAAAGTCCAAGGAACTGTATCTATCACATCAACAATTTTAAAAAGTTCATTCGTCCACCGCTTTGTATAAACCTTTTCAAAATGAGATCTCCATCTATATGTTCTGACTATATCACCAACTTTGAACTTCGGCTTTTTGACATTAATCTCTTTTTCATATTTAAATTTTGTAAATGTTTCTGATGGTTTCGTATTCGTTGACGTGTGAATCATGTCATTATACTTATCTACAATATCCTGAATAAAAGATGACCATTGTGAACCGAGTTGTGTGAATTTTTTTATATAGTCTCTCTTTTAAGGTACGATTCGATCATTCAATAGCAACTGCTTTTCCTTCATTAAAGGTACTGCATAATGTAATACTGTTATTTTTTTAGAAAATTCATAAATGTCTTGTTACAAATCTCTCTACCCTCATCAGTCCACAATTTTTTAGTTTTTCTCTTACTTTTATTAAATATCTGTTGAGTATTACCTGTTTCTGTTGAGTATTTTATTAAATATCTGTTGAGTATTATCTGTTGAGTAAGAGTATTACCTGTTTTGTTTTTTTAAAGGGACAACCCATGCATATCTACTCCTCAAATCGATAACGGTTAAAGAATACTTGTACCCCTTATCATTATTGAGTTCAATCAAATCAGCGGACCAGATATAATCAACTTCCTTGGAATAAACCTTCCTTCTCTGAAACTTTGTGAATATTGGTTTATGTAATTAATCAGCTAATTGTTCTAGAGTCTTAATGGCATCATTAGAGCCTATAAGTTTTTTGAATTACCAAGCCCAAGTTTCAATTTAGTACTGATCATCTTCTTCATGATGAACCTATCAACTTTTTCTCTCAAGGTTGGATTTTGTACCAGAGACAAATTATACAACATTTCTCTATCGGCTTCAAGCTTTTCTTCCAAAGTTGTGGTATGCCCATAATCAATATCATGCCACATGCACACTTTGTCTACCCTATTGATGGGTTTACTCCATGGTTTAGGATTGTCTGCCTCATCAAATCTTTTATCCAAGTTTGTGCCCGGACCAGAGAAAAAATACCCTGGTAGATGTAATTCCCCTGGTATTCCAGTAGTTGTAAATTTACTTCCAGATGAAAACGTTTGTATATCTCCTCCAAGTTTGTGTTTGGAGATAAATTGATTTTGTTTTGAACCACAGACCGAACATATACCTTTAGGTATAACCCTATTGTTTTTACATTTAAAACATGAGATATTTTTAGGATTAGTTTTCTTTTTACATTTGAGACAATAACTCATTCATTTATGAGAAAAATTCCCACAGAGTGCAAAAACTTTTTAGTTTCCAACATGCACATTTGAATCTTAATTTTTAAAACATAAAGAATCCTGAGAAACGTCTTTACTCTCTCCTCCATTTATTTAAGAAAAAAATGAAAAACTTTCATTAAAGTCAATATTTTTCCCCTGAAAACGATGTCAATAGTCTTGTCGAAAATATTTCTAAGAGACTTGTCAATTCTTTGTTTTCCTCCTCGGTGCATTGAGATTTATTCATTTTCTGTAATACTCCCAATCTTTTTTTAATCTCACTGGTTTCCATATTTTTGTATTTATTTATTCTCTCTTTCCTCGCTCTTCTACCTCTCCTCCTTCTCTCTCTTCTCCTTTTCCTCCTTTTCTCTCTTCTCCTTTTCCTCCTCTTCTCTCTATTCAACTGCTTCCTCGTCCATTACTATCCTTGAATCACTTACACCCCAGAGAATATCATACATATATTCATCAGGATTTCTTGTTATTCCTGTATCCAAAATATTTTTTTTTACAACAGGAAACCAACAAAATTTCTTTTGAATTTCTAAAAGAGCCTTACGTTTTCTTAACTTAACTTTATAATTTTTTCATTATGAAACATTTTAATTAAATCCAAAGTTGTTGGTTTATCAACATCAGTATAAAGCCAATCTTTTATTGTAAATACCTCATTCTTATGTTGTAGAACATATTTATTAAAATACCGAATACCCTTTTCTTGAAGGTATGCTTGGACACAGAAATGATAATTTTTTTTGAAGCCTTCTTGCTGTCATTTATGTATTAGAAATCTATGACAGAATAATATTATGACAGGAAACACCTCCCCATCTTGCCACAGTTAAATAATTTTGTATTTCCTTACTTATCATATATATAATCCTGTTTTTTTTCTGTTTTCTTGATATAAACTAGGGCAAAACCATTATTATATTTACCCTTATTAAATTCTTTTATTTGTTGTTTACTAATCGTGCTTCCACAAAACTCATTCTCTATACCAAGTGGATAATATTCTTCCTTAAGAGACTTATTTAATTGTTCCAGGTCTTCTCGGTCAATTTTAAATGACCAATTATACCCTAAATCATTCATATCATACCACCATCGTTCTATTCTCATACAAACGATATGGCCTTCTTCATAAAAAATGTATTTTAACTGGAACTGTGAATTCTGTATGACCTGGAGATAAAATCGACACTTCTGTATCTTTGGAATACACGGCCGTTTTATTGAAGGATATATATATTGTGATAAATCGCTTAATCTTGCCAAGTCATTCGCTCTCAGTCAGGCTTGGATAGTTTATTAATTTATAAGCATTTTTCATTTTAATATTTTTTGATATACTATATTTATGTCGTTCAGCCTGTGCCTTTGTGTAATAATTTGATAAATCAATATCCAGTTCTTGGGATACAACAAATATCGAACCATCTTTACCAACATGTCATTTATATTAGATTAAAAATAACGTCATTAAAAAATGTATTTTTGTTGAGTTGAAATAACAAGTATAGACATAATTGACCACAACACTTGGAATTTAATTCTTGGACTTGAAATGTTTGATAAACACCATTTTGTAAGAATTTTATGACTTCAACAGGTGGTGGAAGACCAAAACTATCAAAATAATATTTGTCTCGACAATTGAAAATACAAACCCAATGAGAACCGTTCCCATTATTATCTTCTAAGTTCATAATAATATTTTTTGTATGTTTAGACACGTTTGTTAATTCATCTCTCATACAAATAACCACATTATGAATTTTTAATTTCTTACAATATTTGACAAGTTGTAAATTTGCTGTTGTATTCTTTCCAAATTCTTTAAAGCACTCATCAATGCTCATTTATTTATTAGAAAGATATAATCCATCAGCCATTTTACTTAATTTTACACCTGCTTGTGTGATAGAAGAAAGCATATATCCAACTAACAATCTCGCTTTATCAGGCAGTCTTTCAAGTTTTTCAGCAAAATCTACAATTACACCGCTTCCTCTAATTTGTTTCTCCAACTCTTTGTTATGTCTTTCCAATTATTTCGAGCACGGAGTTGAGCCTTCCTTTCGTTGGCAGTTTTCATCGCTGTAGAAATACCACCCGTCAATGCTCCAACCACACTTAAACCAGCAAATAAAGGAATAAGAAATGGGAGAAATCCTCCACTCGTCTCTCTTATTGAATATTTTTTCAACATTGGTTTTGTCTTTTTAGTTTAAAGTGAGTCAGTATCGTTCAATATTTTATCCTGTTCTCTTGTGAGCAAAACATCAATTCTTACTGCTCGTTTTCTCTGAATTGTATTAATGTTAATCATACAAGGCTTTTGATTTTGAATACAAGATGATAGTTTATGAAGATGGATTTGATTAACATATACTGCAGTTGGTACTTTACCAATCATTTATTTAACAAAAATTATGTGAGACTAATCAGAACACCATTATCTCTATGAATCTGTAATTCCGTTTCTTCCAAAAGCAAACAATATGTATCAACTCCTTCACTCTCTCCTCTTTCAATGTATAAGGAAGTATCCACTCGATTCGACTTTATAGTTTCCTTTTGAGCACTCAGGTGAAACGCATAGATTGTATACAAACTTTTAAATGCTGTCATATCCAAAATAGGTTCTTTATTTCCATTACTTTCACACACCTTTTGGTAAGACTTGTATGCTTCAGGAAAATCATTTTTTTCCCAATTAATTTCCAATCTATCTCGTGGATAAAATGTTCCATCGAGAGAAACAAGAAGTTATTTCACCTTAGCATTATCACTCAATGCATTATTATTATCTGTAGCAGTATCACCATCTGCTTTTTCAAAAATGTTCCACAGACATCGTGGCTTTCCTTCCAGAACACCCAAATTCCACGTGTAAGTGGTTTGGTTTAGTTTAACGTGTTGACATCTTCTTTAGAGGTATGATATACTGAGTGATTTATTTGAGTTAAGTCTTCTGTTCAACAACTCTTCTGTTTTAAGATTAGGAGTAGAGTCACTAATATACCAACTCATTTCATCAATTACAAATTTATTCTGGTCAACAAAAGCACTTGCAACACCAAAAAGTAATCTATTTTCATTATCATTCCTTTGTAGTTGAAATCTAATTTTAAGACCATACGGAACTTCATCACGATCACAAAATCCAAATATACCTTTAAGAGGAACTGCCACAGTAAAACTATTTACTGCTTTTGTATCATCATTGTACATTCCTTTCCTTTGACTATATAAAGGGTCTGCATTTGTTCCCATTGGCATATCAGGAATAAAACCTTCGTCAGCCCCCTTTCCCATTCTATCACTGAATCAATATTGTGTAAATTTCATCATTTCAGAAACAGCAGAGACATAATGAACAGCTTCAACTTCTTTTGTTCCAATATACAAACAAACACTATCAAACATTTTCCAGAGGAAATCATTGACGAGTGTAGCGTCTGTGTTATTCCCAGCCTTAGTGAATGCAAATTAACACAACAAGAAACGTTCGGATAGATTCAAATAAGTTTGTTGATTATTTATTTCAAAACTTTTTGTACCATTTGCATTCCAGTGTGTTCCAGTTATTGCATTTACCTTGAAGTAATCTTCTTTTTTAGTTGAGTTTGAGATGACAATGGTATCATCCAAATCAAAAATACTATCAATTGCTTCCATACTTGTATTTATTTTGGAAAAAAGATGTTAAAACTTTTGAAACCCTGAGCCAAGTATTTGAATTATTTTGTGCCGTTCTTGTGGAGACAACTGAGTTTTGCCTTTCTTAATTTCTTTTATTGCTTGTAATTTATAAGATTCCTTTTTGGCATCTTTTATACTCTTTACAGCACCCGATACATTTCCCACAGCAGAAGCAGTTGAACCAATTAGATCTTTATGTTTAAGAATAGTTGAACCAATACCCATTAGAGTATCAATTATCCCATCTCCTCTAAATTGATGTCCAACACCCCTTTGTCTCTTCGGTTTATAGTATCCTCTACCAAGATATGTACCTTCACCCTTGTAGTATGGGGAAAGGAACATCCCATCCCCTGTAATTATTTTATATTTTCCCAACTCGTGTTTTCTCAGAATAACCATCGTATTTATTTATTGGAAAACTTCACGTAGGTGAATTCGAATGGATATAACTTCTCCATTAAAATAAATCATTCGATTATCTTGGTCAGTTATCCTAAAATTTACTCTGTATATGGTTTTTCCTGACACAGGGAGATAAACCAGATTTTTGGGTTCCATATTGAATTTATAACCAATTGGGGTTGAGTATGCGCTGAATGAAAATATTGTATTTGTTCTTATTCCATCATTATAAGCACCATCAATCAAATCACAGTGAATTAATACCCAATTTATTCCTGAGGATATTTGAATAACATTATCACTGTAAAACATCCCATTACTTTCAATCTTTTTTGAGGAGAAACCCAATAACTCTCTAAATTAATTATCAATTGTGAAATCAATCTTGCAGTTATTTTTAAGTTTAATGATTGATTTTGAAGTGTGTTTTTCATTATCTATGACAATATTTTTTGGATCATCACCCTGTTCTTTCATAAGACGAATAATTTCGGAAGATATTTGGGAAATCTCATATGCTCCAGGTGAAACTTTTCTCGTTTTGTATCCACTTCCCGGATTATAACTAAACTTGTCATTTTTCTCAGTAATATTAAATAAGGTATTATAACTTTCCATGGACAATAAAGATGCCTCATATTCTGTTGTTGTGTCAAGTTGTAGTGGGTATGGGAATGAAGATGTTTGGTTGCTTGTTCTGAAGTTGAAACTTAGGACTGTGCTTCTCATCTTATTTAATATGAGATAATTGACTGTATATTGATATTTATTGATTATTTTCATGTTCATCAACTGGCCTAAAATGGCTGATGCTTCATTAAAACAATTGTTATTTCCAGCCTTCTTACTACGTAACAACAATAACAGTCTCTTAACTAATTGCTATGGGTCATTTGGAAGAAAACTAACACCTGAACCAAGCCTACTTAAAGCCCGAATAATGTGTTTCTCATTCTCATTCTTGCTACGTTTACCAGAAAGACTAACCCTATAATTAAGAGTGTCCAGCAGATCAATATATACTCTATCATCATTATTTTTCTTATCCAATGGTTTATCAAAATACTTTTATTCATCCCTCACAGTTGAAGCATGTCTTCCATCTTTTGTGAGAAGAAACATTAATCTAGGATTTAGTTTAACAGGGGGTTGAGCAGACCCCAAGAACCTTAATTCATCATTAAATATCAATACCTTTTCTTGAACAAGATGAAATATTGCTGGTTGTTCTGTTGGAATGAGTCCTGCTTTGGTTTTTCATTCCGCTGAATATTCATTGTTTTGAAGAGCATTCACAATATAATCAGGGGGTTGAGTAATCTCTTCCAGTTGTTGAAATAATCCTTCATCATCACATTGTAATTCTCCTATACTCTCTAATTCTTCCTTCGTCATTTGATTGAAATATTTTAACATTTGAAGTTTTTTTGGAGTATATTCTATTGTGCGCACTGTGGAAACATCTATAATTTTTTTCTTGGGAAGTTTTTAAAAGTGGTTTAAAAAATTTGTCATGTTTTCTTTCAAATGCTTCTTCACCCGTTAGTTTCTGTCTGCATTTCTTCTTTTTGTCTTCCTGTTGTTTTACAACTTTTGAAACCAACTCTTGATAAACCTTAAAGGTTCTTGCTCTTTCTTTCGCATCCATTTATTTATTGGAAAACATCATTTAATGAATTGTAAAGATCAACAGGGAAATTTTCCTTTTCCTCATCATCCAAGTAGATGTGTTCAAATGAATCCTTTTCTTTAAATATTTCATCAAATTCTTTATTTACATTAATACGAGTTGTAATTTCTTCTTCGCTAATACTTGCATCTCTGCTTTTCATTCATCTGCGTTGAGTTTCTTCATCAACATCAAAACTGAATGATAAAATCTTAACCCCACTCAGACGTATAAATAATTTGTCTCATCCTTCATGATTAGTTTCTAATATCCCAAGACCACCAGATTTTAGTTTCTTTAACTCACTCTGACAATGTGAATATTTTGTTGTACCAAGAGAAACCTCCTCAAATATTTGACCTTCAGCCCTCAATCGCATATGCATGTATAGTGATAATCTTCACCTTTTACTTCTCCAGGTCTTATTGCTCTAGTTGTTGATGACACAATGCGTATCACGGGGTGTTTTTAAAGTAAATTTACAATATTCTCGTTTGTACTATACAAGAACCTTGATTGATGAAAGTTTTTTCCTGAAGCAGATTTACCCACAAGATTTATAATAATAGTTTATAATAAATAATAGATTTATAATAACATGTATATGAGTATACATGTTATATATATATATATATATATATATATATATATATATATATATATATATATATATATATATATATATATATATAAATATATATAAAAAAAAACCAAGTCGAAAACACCAGGGGGTTGACTCAGCCTGCCATCCTTCTGAGGTCGGCGAAATGAGCACCAGTTGTACTGGGCCCGGTGTATGCCCCGGTTAGAATAGGTGTACCATATCCCTGTGTGTCGTAAGAGGCGACCAGGGTTGCGTCAGGAAGGGCATCCGCCGTAAAAACCTATGCCAAATCATTATGCGGACAACAAAACGAATTTCCATACCGGATCGGTCGAGGCCCGGGTTACCAACGACCGCCACCGGTACCGGTGGTCAGCAGGGTACCAGTGGAAATTGTGCTACTGCTGGGCGAAGGAGGAGAAGGAGACGGGGAAGGCGAGTCCGGAGGCAGTGGGAGAGGGGCAAGGGTAGAAGTGTGGAGGTGAGAGTTGGAACTCTGAATGTTGGGACGATGACTGGCAAAGGGCGAGAGTTGGCTGATATGATGGAGAGAAGAAAGGTGGACATACTGTGTGTACAAGAGACCAAGTGGATGGGGAGTAAGGCGAGGAGCATTGGAGGTGGTTTCAAACTGTTCTACCATGGTGTGGATGGGAGGAGAAATGGTGTCGGGATAATCCTGAAGGAAGATCATGTCAAGAGGGTATTGGAGGTGAGGAGGGTGTCTGACCGAGTGATGAGTGTGAAGTTGGAAATTGAAGGGGTGATGATGAATGTCATCAGTGCATATGCCCCACATATGGGGTGTGAGATGGAATATAAAGAAGATTTCTGGAGTGAGTTAGATGAAGTGGTGGAGAGTGTATCCAAGGATGAAAGAGTGGTGATTGGAGCAGATTTCAATGGACATGTTGGGGAAGGGAATAAAGAGGATGAGGAGGTGATGGGGGGGTACGGTCTCGACAAGAGAAATGTGGAAGGGCAAATGGTGGTAGAGTTTGCAAAAAGAATGGAAATGGCAGTGGTAAACACGTATTTCAAGAAGAAGGAGGAACACAGGGTGACATACAAGAGTGGAGGAAAGTGCACACAGGTGGATTACATCTTAAGTAGGAGATGCAACCTGAAAGAGATTAGTGACTGTAAGGTTGTGGCAGGGGAGAGTGTAGCTCGACAGCATCGATTGGTGGTCTGTAGGATGACTTTAGAGGTGAGGTTGAGGAATAGAGTGAGGGCTGAACCAAAGACCAGATGGTGGAAGCTGAAGGAGGAAGACTGTTGCGTGAAATTTAGGGAGGAGGTGAGACAGGCGTTGGATGGTGGTAAAGATGGGTGGGATGATTGGGCAACGACAGCAGAAGTTGTGAGGGAGATAGCTAGGAAGGTACTTGGTGTGACATCTGGACAGAGGAAGGAAGATAAGGAGACTTGGTGGTGGAATGAGGAAGTACAGGAAAGTATAAGGAAGAAGGGGTTGGCGAAAAAGAAGTGGGATAGTCAGAGAGATGAAGAAAGTCGGCAGGAGTACAAGGAGTGGCGTCGAAAAGCAAAAAGAGAGGTGGCAAAGGCCAAGGAAAAGGCATATGACGAGCTGTATGAGAAGTTGGATACAAAAGAAGGGGAAAAGGATTTATACCGATTGGCAAGACAGAGGGACCGAGCTGGGAAGGATGTGCTGCAGGTTAGGGTGATAAAGGACGCAAATGGGAATGTGCTGACGAGCGAGGAGAGTGTGTTGAGAAGGTGGATGGAGTACTTTGAGGAGCTGATGAATGAAGAAAATGAGAGAGAGAAGGTTGGAAGAGGTGGAGATAGTGAATCTGGAAGTGGGGTGGATCAGTAAGGATGAAGTGAGGACTGCTATGAAGAAGATGAAAAGTGGAAAGGCGGTTGGCCCAGATGGTATACCAGTGGAGGCATGGAAGTGCTTAGGAGAGATGGCAGTGGGGTTGTTAACCAGATTGTTTAATAAAGTCTTGGAAAGTGAGAGGATGCCGGAGGAGTGGAGATTAAGTGTACTGGTTCCGATTTTCAAGAATAAGGGTGATGTGCAGAGCTGTGGAAATTACAGAGGGATAAAGTTGTTAAGCCACACCATGAAGTTGTGGGAAAGAGTAGTGGAAGCTCGGTTGAGAGGAGAGGTGACGATCTGTGAGCAGCAATATGGGTTTATGCCAGGAAAGAGCACCACTGATGCGATGTTTGCTTTGAGAATGTTGATGGAGAAGTATAGGGAAGGCCAGAAAGAGTTACATTGTGTGTTTGTGGATTTAGAGAAAGCTTACGATAGGGTGCCAAGAGAGGAGTTGTGGTATTGTATGAGGAAGTCGGGAGTGTTGGAGAAGTATGTGAGGATCGTGCAGGATATGTATGAGGACAGTGTGACAGCGGTGAGGTGTGCGGTAGGAATGACGGACCGGTTTAAGGTTAAAGTGGGATTGCACCAAGGATCGACTCTGAGCCCTTTCCTGTTTGCAATGGTGATGGACAGGTTGACGGACGAGATCAGACTGGAGTCTCCATGGACCATGATGTTCGCGGATGACATCATGATCTGTAGGGAGAGTAGAGAGCAGGCTGAATCGAGCCTTGAGAGGTGGAGGTACGCACTGGAGAGAAGGGGAATGTTAGTCAGTAGGAGTAAGACGGAGTACATGTGCGTAAATGAGAGGGAGGGTGGTGGTATGGTGCAGTTGCAAGGAGTTGAGGTGGGGAAGGTGGATTGGTTTAAATACTTGGGATCAACTGTCCAAAGTAACGGAGAGTGTGGGAGAGAAGTGAAAAAGAGAGTGCAGGCAGGATGGAGTGGGTGGAGAAGAGTTGCAGGAGTGATTTGTGACAGAAGGGTAGCTGCAAGAGTGAAGGGGAAAGTATACAAGACGGTAGTGAGACCAGCTATGTTGTATGGTTTGGAGGCGGTGGCGCTAACAAAAAGACAGGAAGCAGAGCTGGAGGTGGCAGAGTTAAAGATGCTGCGATTCTCGTTGGGAGTGACGAGGATGGATAGGATAAGAAATGAGTGTATTAGAGGGACAGCGCAGGTAGTACGGTTTGGAGACAAAGTGAGAGAGGCGAGATTGAGATGGTTTGGACATGTGCACAGGAGGGAAACGGAGTATATCAGGAGAAGGATGTTGAAGATGGAGCCGCCAGGCAGGAGGAGAAGAGGAAGGCCAAAGAAGAGGTTCATGGATGCGGTGAGGGCGGACATGCGGGTGGTTGGAGTGTCAATGGAAGATGTGGAGGATAGAGCAAAATGGAGACGGTTGGTCCGCTGTGGCGACCCCTAACGGGAGCAAGCCGAAAGAGGAAGAAGAAGAAGATATATATATGTATGTATATATATATATATATATATATATATATGTATATATATATATATATATATATATATATATATATATATGTATGTATATATAT
>NC_140964.1:117983605-118033605 GCF_056783735.1 Eptatretus burgeri
GTGGTCACACTGATGCTGACATACTGATAGACTGGGAGAACAACCAAACAAGAGAATCACACACATCATTATTTAATTAATCATTGATTTCCTTGCAACAATTACAATTATGTTTGACCATTAATAGCTATTCCTAAAGTATTTCTTCAACAGTTAAATGAAGTTGACAATTATGCTAATTACAGTGCCTTCATAAAGTATTCATACCCCTCGACTTTGTCACATTTTGTTGTGTTATAGCCTGAATATAAAATAGATTCGATTTAAATTTTTGTCACCAATCTTCACAAAATAACCCATAATGACAAAGACAAAACATGGTTTTAGAAATTTCCACAAATTAACTAAAACTAAAAAGTTGACAAAATAACCCATAATGACAAAGAGAAAACATAATTTTAGAAATTTAATCAGAAATTTAAAGCTGAAATCCATCCATCCATTGGGACCATAATCTGTGCAGAGCATTGGTGCTGCCTAAGCAGTCTCCTTGGCTATTGGGCACAATTCAGGACGGGTCGTCACTCTGATACAGTACACCAGCAAGCTGGCACTCATTTCGCCGACCTCGGAAGGATGACAGGCAGAGTTAACCCCACCTGGTATTAATTCAACAGCCAAGGGGGATTTCAACTCAGGACCCTCAGATCCCAAACCCACCACCCTAACCATTAAGCCAATACCATGAATAAAGCTGAAATGTCTCACATCAAAAAGTATTCAACCCCTTTGCTATGACAGTTCAAATTGAGCTCAGGTGATTTCCCACTGGGCCAAAGGCCATCTCATTTCAATAATATAGTCAGGTGGCTTACCGCCATAAAATGATGAAATCGTTACAAGAGTGACAAAAGTGGAAATTTTTTTTAATGAGTAGTTATGGGTATAAAGATAAAAAAAATCCCATTCTCCAAATAATCAGTCTATATTAAGGGTGTAAAATTCAGGATGGCTGCCATGGACTCGTTAAAATCCATAAATCGTCATATTTTTGGTACTAGACCAGATAGAAACATGAATAAAATGTTTTTTGTGTATGTTTTCAGATACACGGAATCTATTGAAATCAACATTTGTTCAGGAGGAGATGGATGATTTTTGGTGGGTCCTGAACAAGCCCGACTCATGACGAGCTTTGAAAATGAGTACTTGCCATCCAATGATGAAGAAATCAACTACCAACATCACGAGGAAGGCATTTCAATACAGACGTCATTCCAACATCAAGTGAACAGACTCACTGAAACAATGAATGGATATGGGAATCCATTACTAGATGACTTCAGAGCTTCTTGTGTTGCATACACAAGAATGTGCTGATCAACTCGTGGTTTCCACCATTCGCAATTTTGAGAATCTTGGTGTATCCCAATACCAGAGGTTTCAGAACAAAGTATATTCATGAGTAAATTAAACGATACAACTTATCATTGCTCAAGACAAATACAGTGTCTTCAGAAAGTATTCTCATCCCTCAACTTTTGTCACATTTTTTTTGTGTTACAGCCTGAATCTAAAATGGATTAAATTTAAATTTTTTGTCACCGATCTACACAAAATACCCCATAATGACAAAGTGAAAACATGTTTTTAGAAATTTCCACAAATTAATTAAAAATGAAAAGCTGAAACGTCTTGGGACAATAAGTATTCAACCCTTTTGCTATGATATTTAAAATTGAGCTCAGGTGCATCCAATTTCCTTTCATTATCCTTGAGACGTCTCTATAACTTGATTGGAGTCCACCTGTGGCCAATTCAATTGATTGGACATGGTTTAGAAAGAAATACACCTTTCTCTATTATGTCCCAAAGTTGACAGTGTATGTCAGAGCAGAAACTTCACCATGAAGTCCAAGGAACTATCCATAGAACTCCAAGAAAGAATTCTGACGAGGTATAGATGTGGGGAACGTAATAATTTCTTGAGTGTTGAATGTTCCCAAGAGCATTGTGAGCTCCATCATTGGGAAAGGGAAAGAATATGGAATGACCCAGATTCTTCCTCGAGCTGGCCATGCAAACAAACTGAGAAATCGGGCAAAGACCTTGCTGAAGGAGGTGACCAAAAACCCAATGACCACTCTGACAGAACTACAGAGTTCCTTGGCTGAGATGGGAGAACCTGCTAGAAGGACAACAATCTCGGCAGTACTTCACAAATCCAGCCTTTATGGGATAGGGGCCAGATTGAAGCCACTCCTAAAAAAAAAAGGCATATGGCAGTACACCTGGAGATTGTAAAAAGGCACGTGAAAGAAAAGACTCTGAAAGCATGTGGCAAAATATTCTGTGATCTGATGAGTTGGAAATTTAACTATTTGACCTGAATGAAAAGTGCTACATCTGGCAGAAACCGAGTACAGTTCATCACCCATATAACACCACCCCTTCCGTGAAATATCGTGGTGGCAGCATCATACTATGGGGATGCTTTTCACCAGCAGGGACTTGGAGACTTGTAAGGATAGAGGGCACAATGAATGGAGTCAAATGCAGGCAAATCCTTGAGGATAACCTCGTTCAGACTGCAAAACACCTGAGATTGTGACAAAGATTTATGTTCTAACATGACAATGACCCCAAGCACACAGCCAAAGCAACACTGGAGTGGCCTCTTAATAAGAATGCGAAAGTCCTTGAGTGGCCCAGCCAAAGCCCAGACTTGAATTCCATTGAGAATATGTGGAAAGACTTGAAGATTGCTGTTCATTGACACTCCCCATCCAATTTTACAGAGCTTGAACAAATCTGCAAGGAAGAATAGGAGAAAATCCCCAAATCCAGATGTGCAGAGACATACTCAAGAAGACTCAAAGCTGTAATCACTGCCAAAGGCACTTTGACAAAGTTTTGACTCAGGGTGTTCAATACTTATTGACACGAGACATTTTAGATTTTCACTTTCAATTAACTTGTAAACATTTCTAAAAATATGTTTTCACTTTGTCATTCCGGGGTATTTTGTGTCGATTAGTGACCAAAAAATTAAAATTCAATCCATTTTGAATTCAGGCTGTAACACAACAAAATGTGACAAACGTCGAGCGGTGTGAATACTTTCTGAAGGCATTGTAAACCAAAGATCAACCCCAAAGCAAAGCAGCTTGTTTCTGCCCAGAATTATGCAAACCTTTTTGGTCATCTCTACATCTTCAGTAAAGAGGTGGTGATCTGGACATGTTCTACTCCCATGATAATCAGACATATTCCGCTGGTCTATCTGACTATGCTAAACTTCAGACAGGCACTACATCGAACTTCATGAGATTCTTTGACACAAATGAGCAAAATAGAATTCCTGACATGTTTGGTTGCAAAATCTTTGGTTGAGGCAGCATTCGTGCACACTCTACCGACTGCCACTGCTACTATTTTCAGAGATTATGCAGACTGTATTCTCATCATTACTTGAATGTGTGCCACACCATGTTACTGGCAGAGTAGATGTCGCCTGAGACCAGCATGTGCCACACAGTATCAAAGCATCAACAAGGGATAAAAGAGGCCATGGCATCTGTCTAAAGTTCATCCCACAAAAAGATACCATTGAAATGGAAAGACTTCCCACTTGATTCAATAAACAAATCAGAGCTATTTTGCCGATCTGACATAGACTGTGAAAAATATCGACAATGGTCAGGTCAGATCAGGTATGGGAGCATGCGCCAGAGCAGCGTATCACTGCATCCACTTTCCACCGGTACACCAGGGGCTTCCGTCTGGCCATCCCCCAGACAGATGCCTGGCCCATCCCCATCTTCTTGAGATGCCGATCAACCTGCTGCAACCACGAAGCATGTGGTCGGCCCATTGGACTCCACCATTCACGAGGCTCCCTCACTGAGGCCAGAGGCTGAATCCATTTTCATCATGAAGGGTGTTGAAGTTGTCTCAAAAACTACTGGGCAGAAAATGCCAGACTACGCACAAGAGGAGGCAGATACAAGAATTGTAGTCCACAATGTACATGCACTTCTTGAAGGAGCTAAGAAAATCCTGGTTCAGACTGTCGATACTGATATTTTAGTCATTCTGATAGTCCAATTATTTCATCTGCAACAGCTTTATCCTGAAATTAACCTCTGGGTAGCATTTGGTGTTGGCAAGGACTATTGTCTGTGCAGTGTTGTAGAATTTTCTAGTTAACGTGGAATTTGATTTATTACGTTTTCACCGACTCGATGTTAATCCTGTTACTCAAATGACAGCCACAATTAATTCACTGTCCACAACGGAAACTACATTACATCAGATAATTTAATTTTTTTTACTTGGTACCAAGGAGTACAAGCCACCGAGATGGTAAACATCTTCAATGATTTGCACTAAAAAAGATTACATTTTCTGGCATTTATATGCTTTTGGGGGAGTGGAGGGTAAGCCTGGTATTGGCTTAGTGGTTAGGGTGGTGGCTTGGGATCCCAGTGTCCTGAGTTTAAGCCCCATTGGCTGCTGAATTAACACCAGGGGGTTGACTCAGCCTGTCATCCTTCCGAGGTCGGCGAAATGAGTACCAGTGTACTGGTCCCAGTGTATGCCCCGGTTAGAAGAGGTGTACCATATCCCTGTGTGTCATAAGAGGTGACCAGGGTTGGCATCAGGAAGGGCATCCGACCATAAAAACATTGCCTCAAGAAAAAGCCCAACCCCTGCACAGCAGGGAAAAATGGCTGTTAAAATAGTCATTTTTTTTGGGAGGGGGGAGAGTGGAGGGGGGCTGATAAGACTTAGGCAAAGAACTCCAAAATGCAATACGTGTCTCCTAGGTGAAAAGCGAATGATGTAATCATGGCAAAAGCTGGTGTTATCAACCAGGTCACTTTGTTCCATAGCAAGACATTCCTTGTATCAACATTTAGGTCAAAAGACTCTTGGTTAAAAGGAAGCATAACTGACATTACAGCATAAAAATTAAATTTATAAAACACCAGCAACAATTATAATTGAGAGTACATTAATATAATTATTTTCTCCCACAGCAGTATCAATTCAATCTGTTCCACCATGGGAAAAAGGACATCATAGGCACTTCCTATATTCAATGCATTCACTCGATGTGATACCCCATCTGCTTTCTTCAAGAAAGGGAAAAAAATGGCATGGCAAGCATGGAAGAGCTACCCTTTGGTTCCAGATGCCTTTCTGTTTATACAAAATCACCCATTTGAGGAAGTTGAAGCAGATTCTGAGCATTTCAATCATTCGGAGCATTTGAGAATCGTCATGTGTGACAAAACCAGCACTGATGACAATGTGAACAATGCAAGGAGGGAAATATTCTCCAAAAAAGTAGGAGCCTTGAAAACATTTTACCAACAAAGGAAGCTTTTCTACAGCAGACCAAGAGAGTAGTCCTCCAAGCTGGTATTTTGTCAACAAGTGATCAAACTCGGCCAGCTGTTCCTGAGCCAAAAGGTTGGGGTTGAACAATCCAGGATAATCATTGGAATCCGGTTTGGATGACAAAACCTGAAGCTGCCGAAGCCTGCACAGCACTGATAAAGTGAAAATGCAGATCTGTGCTTAACTGTAATAGTTGTAAATGTGCAAAACTTGGACTCACTTGTACAGATCTGTGTAGCTGCACTTGTGAAAAATTTAAAACAAAAATGTCATAGTGTCATCGTCGTATGACATTTAAATCACCTTTAGAAGTACTTTCTATCTGCCCACAATATATAATAATGCACATGCAAGAAAGTGTTTAAAAATGGTGATATTGAGCCATATTTAGTCAAATATGGCTGCCATCTTTTTTTCTTGAATTTTTTTTCAAACAAATAATTATTTCAATGGATTCCCTGGATCTGAAAACATGTAAAAATACATTTTATTCATGTTTCTATCTGGTCTATTACTGAAAATATATCGATTTATGGATTTTGACGATTCTGTGACGGCCATCTTGGAGTTTACACCATTAATATGGACTGATTGTTTTTTGGTTTCGGATCCAGCCCATCAATGGATATCCTGGTGTTGGCACAGTGGTTAGGGCAGCGGCTTGGGATCCAAAAGGTCCTGAGTTCAAGCCCCGTTGGGCCACTGAATTAATACACCAGGGGGTTGACTCAGCCTGTCATCCTTCCAAGGTCGGCAAAGTGAGTACCAGTGTACTGGGCCGGTGTATACCCCAGTTAAAATAGGTGTACCATATCCCTGTGTCGTAAGAGGTGACCAGGGTTGCGTCAGGAAGGGCATTCGACGTAAAACATGTGCCAAATCACTATGCAGATCATACGGATGATCCGCTGTGGCGACCCCTAACGGGAGCAGCTGAAAGAAGAAAAAGAAGATCCAGCTCATCAATGGAATACAAAGTGTGAACTGTTCCACCTGGCAGAGGTAAGCGCTCTACTGAGTGCCATTCTACTTTGCGCTGTTTGCCAAGTTGTCTCTCCATGAGTAATTTTTCATTTGTCTGTCTGTCTGTTTGTCTGCACAGAACGTTAGTGTTTATTTCTGCATCGCTTGTCAGATTGAAACGAAATTTTCACCATAGCAGCGACTACTCATGTAGAATGTTTTATTGATTCTTTTTGACATGGTGTGGCAGCCATGTTGGAAAAATGGGAAAAATTTGGACCACTGTATCTCTGAAACCCCACCAAAGAAAAAAATTAAACATAGCACACGGAAAGTACTCCTCAAGTGTGATTTACTTATGACATCATATTTGCCTTCGTTATGATGTCATAATTGCATATGTAGAACACTACGTCTGATCAGTATGAAAATTTTTGAGGGTGATAAAGGGATAAAATAGTCGAAAATAATATAATAGTCCAGTCCAGGCAATCCAAAAAAATTATTTTATGATGTCATCGGTCGCATGATTTGGCAGCCATGTTGTTTTAAAAATTAAAAAAAAACTTCAAAAATCTTCCTCTCTGAAGTGGCCCAACAGATCGAGGCCAAACTTTAAAGGTATGATCGCCTATCCATGAGGAACAAAAGTTACACATATGACACCGTCGGTCACATGGTTTGGCAGGCATATTGGATTTACCCTAAAACCTATAAAAAAAATCTTCTTCTCCAGATTGGCTTGACAGATCGAGGTGAAACTTCACACAAGTATTCTCCAAGCCTTAGGGCCACCAGGGTATTTACAAATAATTGATGTTTCGTGGTCTGGCAGCCATATTGGATTGAGTGAAAATGTTTAAAAAAAAAATATTTCTCTTGAACTGCTTAATCAATCAATGTGAAACCACAATTATGATCTAGTAGTGATGGGGAATATATCTTTTAAGTTTCAACCTGATCAGACGCATGGTCTTACAGCCATAATTATTTAATATTTTTGATCTGGGTACTTTATGATTGTTTTTTATATATATTTTTTGAATAAGGTTCACGTGGCTGTGCCTGGATGAGTTTGAGGGTAGAGCAGTAGCAGCTGAAATGCGAATCCTACCCAGATTCCTCCTGATGACTTCGTCTTTGCTTTTTGCTTGTTTGGGTTCCTTCTGATGAGTCCAATGCAGGACTGTACCTAATTGGTCTTCCATTTGATTTTAATTGAATTTATTTTAATCCCATTCTGAATTCAACTGAATAATAATAAATGTCATGGGGTAGGGTCAGGTGTCCGATCAAAGTGGGACATCGAGGTACCCGGTCATCACTGCCAGCATTTACAAAGTGGCAGTTCTAAGTACGTCTCATTAATTGAATAATAGTCCAGCTGCCAGGTTGAGTACCTTGTTGTTGCGAGAATTGTATTGTTTTTTTGATGGTTTCGTACTCGCATGGCTCTATGGAAAAAAATTTAGCTCGGTTGCCGGAGTGGAAACCTTGGGGAACTCCGATAATTTGTATAAATCCAAGATGGCCATCGCGGACGGAGGTGGAAAATAACTTTTCAAGCAATCAACCTACAATCACGTGTGATACATTTTTTCCCATATAATTTTGAGGTGAGGAATCGATTTCTGAGGTCAGTTGTGTGGTTCGGGGGTCAAATTCAGGGTCAAAGGTCAAGTTCAATGTCATTTTTGGACTATTGAGGGGTAGAAATCGTTTTGTCCCCCGCATCAACTGCAGATCACTCCTACTCGATAATTGATGAACGATCCCATTGATTCTAATTTCACCTCTTCTTCTTTTCAGAGAAACCTATGATGGCTGACTCAAGGTGTCTTCTCCCAGAGTGTCACGGAGAAGAAACGAAATTCACTGAGATCGGGATCAAGAAGCTCATCTCGTGCGCCAAATCCCGTGGAGATGGGGACCTGCAGGCTAAGCTACAGAACATTATTGATGTTGGTGGAGATGCGGCAAGCATCACCTGCCACAAAGGTTGCTACTGCTACATCAAAAGAGAAAATTGAGAGTGTGAGAAATTCACAGAAAGGAAAGGCTGAAGATGAGGGTGTAAGGACAACTACAAGGCCTCATACAAAGGTAGCTGACAAACGTGATTGTATGTTCTGTAGTGAGGAATGTTTACTCATTGATGATAGACACCCAGAAAGATGGGACCGCGTTCGTGAGTATATGACCAAAGAACATTTTGACACAGAACGTAACCCACTCCCATCTATGAAAGATATGGTCCTTGATGTTGCTGAGCAGCGTAATGATGATGTCGTGAGAAGGGTCAAGTTGCACCTTGCTTTTGTTTCTGATCTACCTTCTGCTGAGTGCAAGTACCACGTCCGCTGCTGTAACAGTTTCACGAAAGTCCCCACATATGCCAATTTGCCAACTGGTATTGCAGATGAAAATGCTCTGAAGGAAGTCATTGAGTACATGAACCGAGACAAGTCCAGAATATGGAGTAGTGTTGAACTGCATTCCCTGTACTCAGATCGAGGTGGCAAGCTCGCTCAACGTGACATGATAAGCAAGTTGACTGACTGCATGAGTAAGGATGTTATCCTTGTTCGGGTAGATGGCTGTGCTGCCATTGTTGGTTTCCGTGAGTCCGTTGCTAAAAGTCTCAAGATAGTTAAGGTAGATGATACGGATGAGAGGAGCATTGCTTCCATGGTGAGGCAGATCAAGCATGAGGCACGGTCGGTCAAGTACAGCAGTGCCAATTATGACCTATCAGAGTTTATACAGGCCAACGCAATCAAGGCGACCAGCCCAAGTTTGTTGAAGTTGGTTTCGGACCTGGTCTCTGGTGGTAAAGTGACCAAGAAATCTCTGAGCCTGAGCCAGCCAATTCAGAGTCACGTTACAGGAACCAGAAATCAGACAACATTAGGACTGGCCGTCAAACTGTTGCACCGGCATGGCAGTTGCGAACTTCTCAAACCCCTTCATGAACATGGCTTCACGACCTCGTACGATAATGCCCTGAGATTCCGAAAATTGGCCGCTCGTCTACAAGGTGACAATGCACAGGTTCTCCACCAGTTCATGGGGTTGTGTAGAACCGTCTTGGCGTGGTTTGACAACTTCTATCTCCAGGTATTCACACCCAATGGTCGACGCACTACCCATGTCCTCTGACATGAATTCCAGCAACCTCATCCCTCAGGTATTCTGGAGTATGGCCGCGCTAAGCCAGGGATGCAGACCATACTTGCAAAATCTGCTGACCAGCAGGCTCCACCTGAACTTGACATCATGAAGTATGGGTGGGAAATAAAAGATGGCACCCCAGTACCAGCAACCTCCGATCAGCCCCCAGGACCCCAATATCTCATGGATGTAGTGCGGTGCGGCTGTAAGGCGGCGGTGAAGGCGTGCGGCACTGAACGTTGCAGCTGTCACCATGAAAATATATCATGCACTGTGTATTGTGCTTGTGTTTGTCGTGACGCCTGCTTCAACCCGTTCAAGACAGGAGACGAAGACCAAGATGAAATGGAAGAGGAAGGAGAAGCAGATGTTGAAAAATGATGATGAGGAAACTGAACATCTTGATCTTGCATTCGGCTCTGATGGTGAATGGGAGTGATCGACGTTACTGAATAAACGCTTGACCACCATCGCTCTGAAAATGTCATTATTATTATTTTATTTCATTTTTGGCCAAAAAGACCTTGAACTTCACCTTTGACCCTGAATTGACCCCAAATCAAAAATTTGACCTCAGAAATCGATTCCTCAGGTCAAAATTATACAGAAAAGAGGTATCACACGTGATTGTAAGTGAATTGGTTGAAAAGTTATATTCCACCCCCCCCCCCCCCCCGTCCGTGGTGGCCATCTTGGATTTATGCAAATGAGCAGAGCTCCCCAAGGTTTCCGCTTCGGCAACCAAGCCAAATTTTCTCTATAGACCCATGTGAGTACGAAACCATCAAAAAACAATACACTTCTCATTACAGCAAGGTTGAGTACAGAACATATACGGGTGGCAAACGGACGATAACACACCAGTACACAAACACCACACAAATTACACCACACAAAACTACACAAACACTACACAAAACAAGTCCTGGTGAGGGTGTGCAATCTCTGATTACTCTTTTTCTTGTTCGGATTTTGTAATGACACAGTATCTTTCATCTTTCGCACTAATGCTTTATTGTTTTGTTCATAGAGACACGAGATGCTGGGAATCCTCTCGGAAATGTTATGTGCACTCACTTCAGTGACTATTTCAATGTCCATGTCATAAATAATGATGTGCTGCTCCATGTTAAATTGCCCATTATTTTTAATACATTTAATTTAAAACAAACTATATTTCACAGCCAATCTAAGAACATTTAAAATGTTTTCTAAATCATTTTTTGATGAAGTAGGATCTGGGAACATACAAATCCAGTCACATGCCAGACTGATCCAGACTTTCTTCATATCGATTTTTTTCAATGCCTTGCTTCAAAGTAATGCCTCTTATTTTTCAGTTTGTATCCAAAGGGTCGGAGGAAAGTTGTGCAAGATCACAATGAACGGTTTGTATCTCCCACCTATTTTAAATCGAGGGGCACTGTGATTGGTCATGTGACATCAAAAGACACTTTCAAAATGGCTGACCTGCTATATGTGCATACAAAGCAAAGAAGAGTTATTGAATTTCTTGTTGTTGAAAGGTTCCTCCAGTGGATATTCATCGGCGCTTAAAGAATGTGTATGACGACACTATTATTGATGTGAGCAATGTTAAACGTAAGGCAAAGTGTTTCAAGAGCGGGGAAACAGACATCGATGATAAGCCTCAACGTGGTAGGCCTGCAACCGCAGTAACACTGGAAAACAAGAGTCGGATTGATGTACTCATTAAAGTGCATTGCTGTTGATGGAGACTGTGGAAAAATAATTTAATGTTTGTCACATATGTATGCATATTTCCTGTGATTAAGCCTTCCCCTCTCAGACAGGGGAAGGCTTTTTGCTGTTGCAGGGTTTGTTTCGAAAATTAGTGCCCCCAATTTTTAGCTCACCTGGAACGTAGTCCGGGGAGCTTATGGGATGGCATGTCATCAGTCTGTCCATCTACATGTCTTCTTTTCTGAAACTACACATATGATTTTGATGAAACTTAACCATAACCTTCATTACCTGTGATGTCCCAAAGTTTGTCCATTGGGCATTAAAAATTCATCGGGGTCTGGGGGGAGAGGTGGGGGTCTACAGAGGGAATTTACATGAGGGGGGGGATTGCACCTCCTAAAGAGGTATTAGCTTTCTTCTCAGAAACTACACGCACACAATTCCTATGAAACTTGACCACCACCTTCATTACCTGTGATGTATCAAAGTTTGTTCACGACATTACAAAAAATCGTGATCTCAGGGGATCTATAAGGGTGGGGGGGGGTTGCCCCACAAAATATGTATTTTCTTTTTTCTCCAAAACTACACACACAATTTCTATGAAACTGGACCACAACCTTCATCACCCATGATATTCCCAAGTTTGTTGGGGTTGAAGGGGATTTACAGGTGGGTGTGTTTTCCCCAAAATAGGTATTTGCTATAACATTGGTTCATTGGTACATTTTGTTGATTCCATCCCGGATTGATGTCATCCTCAGTATAATTATTCGACCAAGTGAGGGCCCAGGGGTATTGCCCCTATTTTGATTGTTACCACAGATTTTCTTTGACCCCTGGGAGTACCGAACCACCATTTTGAAAAACTAAAATTCTCCTTGCACTCCCTTTCCCAAATTTCTTAGCTGTATCTTGGAGCCAGCTGGGACTTTCGGAATTATATTTTGCATCAATAATGTGAATAAAAGGTTTGTAGGGTTAAAATAATTATTTTTTGACTTTTGACCTAATTTTTAAGGTCATGACCTAATTAGAGATTTTAAAAACATTTTTCACCTTAACTTCACTACGTTTTGGCCAATCGGAATTAAATTGCCCTTTGTTGATAGCCCAGAGAATTCGCATTTATGCTTAATTTACATCATAACCCTCTGGGTTTATTATTGTTCCATCACCAAGCACGGTCCCGAGTAATCGCATGGTGGCAGCAGTGGGATAATAATCACGAAAAGAGCAGACACGGATGATCAAAGCAAGACGGTGTTTGCCAGATGGCTGTGTATTGAACAGTGCACCCCAAACTGGAAGGACAATAAACTTACATTTATTCATAAACATTGGGGCTAATGACGTTTTCAAGCAGAAACTGGACTGACAATATTGCAGAACCTGTTTTGTTGTTTTCACACCGTGGACTTCTATGAGAACATTGGTTGAACGGAATATCTTACCAAGTCAGAAGAAGCAAATGTGCAAATCTTCAGCGCCTCGACATCCAAACACATGAACAGATTAAAATGATTATTAATGGTAGAAACGATGTTGTGTTGAAGAGAGAGATTCACGTGGATCACATCGAGAGCTTGGTAGGGAGAGTATACAATGTGCACGATAGTTAGTGCACAACACAAAGGCAGTGATGTCATCAAGTACTACAGTTTTACTCAAGATATATCATTTTATCAGCCCGTCCCCCACGCAGTTGGAGATGAGGTTTTGCAATCACGTGTGTGTGTGTGTGTGTGTGTGTGTGTGTGTGTGTGTGTGTGTGTGTGTGTGTGTGTGTGTGTGTGTGTGTGTGTGTGTGTGTGTGTGTGTGTGTGTGTGTGTGTGTGTGTGTGTGTGTGTGTGTGTGTGTGTGTGTGTGTCAAGGCTGTAACTTTTTTACCATTTGAGATTTTGTCATCAAATGTTCAAAAAAAAACTTTACGATGAGAGTAAGGAAAAAGACAATTTCATAATTTGGTCAAATGGTAAAAGGTACCATTTAGGCGAAGAAGAATAAGAATAAGAAGAATCAGAAGAATACGAAGAATCAGAAGAGGAAGAAGAAGAATCAGTAGAGGAAGACGAAACAGAAGAGGAAGAAGATTCAGAAGAGGAAGAATCAAAGAGGAAGAAGAAGAAGAATCAGAAGAAGAAGAAGAAGAAGAGGAAGAAGAAGAAGAATCAGAAGAGGAAGAAGAAGAAGAGGAAGAAGAATCAGAAGAGGAAGAAGAAGAAGAAGAAGAGGAAGAAGAATCAGAAGAGGAAGAAGAAGAAGGGGAGGAAGAAGAAGAATCAGAAGAGGAAGAAGAAGAAGAAGAAGAAGAATCAGAAGAAGAAGAATCAGAAGAGGAAGAAGAAGAATCAGAAGAGGAAGAAGAAGAAGAAGAGGAAGAGGAAGAGGAAGAAGATTCAGAAGAGGAAGAAGAAGAAGAATAAGAGGAAGAAGATTCAGAAGAAGAATAATCAGAAGTGGAAGAACAATAAGAAGAAGCAGAAGAGGAAGAAGATTCAGAAGAAGAAGAAGAAGAAGAGGAAGAAGAACAAGAAGAAGAAGCAGAAGAGGAAGAAGATTCAGAAGAAGAAGAAGAGGAAGAAGAACAAGAAGAAGAAGCAGAAGTGGAAGAAGATTCAGAAGAAGAAGAGGAAGTAGAACAAGAAGAAGAAGCAGAAGAGGAAGAAGATTCAGAAGAAGAAGAAGAAGAAGAAGAGGAAGTAGAACAAGAAGAAGAAGCAGAAGAGGAAGAAGATAAAGAAGAAGAAGAAGAAGAGGAAGTAGAACAAGAAGAAGAAGCAGAAGAGGAAGAAGATAAAGAAGAAGAAGAAGAAGTAGGAGAAGAAGAAGAGGAAGAAGAACAAGAAGAAGAAGCAGAAGAGGAAAAAGATAAAGAAGAAGAAGTAGAAAAGAGGAAGAAGAAGAGAAGAAGAAGAAGAATCAGAGAGGAAGAAGAAGAAGTCTGAATAGAAAGCAGGTGGGCTTTCCATTTTCAGTTGCTTTCACATTTACAGTTAAGTTAAAAAAAAATCTTTCATAGTACTGAAGACAACACTACTACAGTATTACCACAGCAAACTGCAGTGAACGTGTAAATTCAGTTGCCGTATTTCCGGTGTATAGACCGCACTTTTTTCAGCAAGATAAGGTTAAAGTTGGGGATGCGGTTAATACACAGGTACAGAATAAAAATCAGTGTTAAAAACGATCAATGCTGAATTTAAATTATATTCCAAACGAACACTTTTATCAAGCAGTCAACTGCTGTTAATCTCAATTCCGCCGTTTAAAATGTGAAAATCAGTTCAGGTTAAGAGTTCGTACATCGTTTAAATAACCTTGTGCGGAAATTCAATAAGTCACGCTCGGAAACAGCCGGAGACGTCCGGACAAACGGAGTTTAGGTTCGTGTTGTATACAGAGCCTTGCGGCTCCCAAGAAGCTGAGAGGTGATTCAGCATGGACAAGTCCGTCATCCGGTGCTGGAGAACAAGCAAGGCAATGACAGAGAAGATGCCAAGGAAGAAGAAAGCACTGAGGGGAAAGTCAGCAAAGTGGCCGCAGTTCGGGGAGCATCTCGTCGCTTGGCTCTGGGAGAAGAAAGCAGAGATTTACGCCATCTCAACACTTGCTCTCATGCTGAAGGTTAGGAGCACAGCTAAGGAGGATGACATTGGGGGCTTCATGGCCAGCCCATCGTGGACCTACAGGTTCATGACACACCATTGACTGTCGGTTTGACGTTGCACAAGCATCTCCCAACATTTAGTTGATAGGTCAGGTATGGGAGCATGTGCCAGAGCAGCGGGATGCTGCGTCCACTTTCTGCCGGCAATCCAAGGGCCTCTGCCTGGTCATCCCCCAGGCAGGTACTTGGCCCATCCCCATCTCCTTGAGATGTTGATCAATTTGCTGCAACCACAGGCCACATGGTCAGCCCATTGGCCTCCTCCAATCACGAGGCTACCTTGCTGAGAGAATCTGGTGAGCAGGATCAGCGTCAGGAAATTGAGCCACATGTCCAAACAACCGCAGCTGACACTCACAGACGATGCAGGTAATAAATCTCATTTGAGTCTCTCTCAGCAACTGCCCGTTGGACACAAACTCCGATCCGTGAGAGCCAAAGATTCTCCGAAGAGACCTGATACCAAAGGAATTAAGTCTCCTTCTCACATCCCTGGTCAGAGTCCAAGACTCACATCCACAGAGCAAGACTGGAATTACCAAGGACATGAAGACTCGGAATTTCATCCTCCAGCACAAGTAGAGACAGTGCCACACGTCATGATCCAGTGAATACGTGACTGACCCAGATGTCTGTTGACCTCTGATTCACAGCCAGCAGAGACATGAATATCACTGCCAAGGTAAGTGAATCTCTCCGTGACCTAAACATCCACGCCACAAACAGGTACAGACAAGATAGCAGAATCCAAGATGTCATTGAAAGCCTGGATCTTAGTTTGGACCCAGGAAACCCATAATCATCACGACCCCAATACCTATCTCATTCAGCACCTCGAGTGAACCCAATAGGATATCCAGATCTCCACAAAGATGAATGCCAAACCAAGGTCAGACATATTGACATTCCCAAATGATGCACCGCAACTTGATCTCAAAGTCATCCTCCCCATAATCCAGTCCATACAAGTACTGAAAAGTGTGGGGGCCAGTACACACCCCTAACGAACTCCAGTAACAACTGGAAATAAGTCAGAGATGGTATTACGCATCTCACAGCACTCCAGAGTATAGTTCAGACAAAGGTTTGAGAGTTCAGACTTGAGATGGAAATGTTGTTTCCTGGCTCTCCTGAGGGTAGACATACACTTGTTCTGAGCTTTGTGGAAGGAACTGAGATTGCCTTCAGTTGGATTTGCCTTCCATGAGGCGAAGGCAAGTTGTTCTAAGACAATTTCCTTGCCACAAGCTTCAGTGCACCGTGGGCAGGAGGAAGGGAAGGGCAACTGAAGACAAGATGGGATAAATCTGTGCATGAGAGAGAGCAAGTTTCTTTGAAAGAATTCCCAGGATGAGTTGATGTTGAAGAAAGTAGAGATGGGAGACCAGTCTAGAAGTTTTATGGCTGCTTGAAGACCCTGTGAGTTGGCCTGAGTGAAATGCCAGACTCGACAGCGCTGAGGTGGTTCTCTAATAATGGCCAGAGAGATGACCACTTCAACAAGGATATGGTCAGATGAACCGATTGGAGTAGAAAAGAACGGCAGACATGTTTCTGGGAATTTCGTCAAAATCAAATCCAGAAGACATGGAGTGCTGATGGTTTAAATCCAGTTCAGGAAGTTGCCGGATTGTGTCAGTCCCAATGATTAACAGAAATCCTTTGCTGAAGTGCCATGGCAGGTGAGAGAGGTACCCACACCCAGCCAACTGGCATGATGACAACTGAAGTCACCACATATGAGGAAGAGAGGGTTGGAATGAGTAGATAAAAGATGGTCGATGTTATCGGCAAGCGAGATGTAAATGGAGTTGTCACTGTTTGATGGATGGTACAACACACATTTAAACAAGAGGTGGGAGCAGATGGGAAGCTGTAACCAGAGGTATTCCTGGGAGTGTGGGGGATTGAGGGTAGTGCATGGGGAGTGAGGAATAGAGTTTTTGATAAAAAGAGCAAATCTGCTAGGAGGAGGCTCAGGTCTATCATACTGGAGGAGGGAGTAACCAGGGAAAGATGCTAGTGAGTCAAAGACTTCTTGAAGGAGGAACATTTCTGTTAAGCAGATTATGTCTGGTTTTTCAGTGGCAACCTGTGTGGAAAGATCAGTCAGGTTAGAACAAAGGCACCGGATATTTGAGGTCCACACGACTTTGGGTGCAGGAGGAGGGGAGGGGATGGGGAGGGTTGGACGAGTGAGGAGAGGGGGAGGGAGGGAGAGTTGTTGACAAAATGTAGGAGATTGCAGAAGAACTGGGGGAGTGTGGTCAGATGGGGAGGACAAAGGGCTTGGTGGAGATGAGGATTGGTCCAGTGGCGAGTAATAAGAGAAGGGGAAAAGGGAATTAGGAGATGGGAGGAGGTGGAGGAATGAGTTGAAAGAGAGAGAGTGTGGGGGAAGGAAGCAGCTTTTGTTGACGTAAGGGGGGCAGCTTTGAGAAGGGGGAGTGAGAAGGAGATTTGGAGGGGAGGGGCGAGAGGGGAGATTTGTAGGGGAGGGGCAAGAGGGGAGACTTGCAGGGAAGGGGTGAGGGGGAGTTGTGAGGGAGAATGGTGAGGGGGAGAATTGAGGTAGAAAGATATGGGGGAGCTCTTGAAAAGATGAGGTGAAAGAGAGAGAAGTTTGCTTTGAAGAGGGAGAAGGCAGCTGATTTGAGAGGGAGGGGTGAGAGGGAAGCTTTGAGGGCGGGGAGACGATGAGAACAGGCACGGGCATGGGGAAGGAGGCAGAAGAGAGTGAGGATGAGACTGGGTCGTGATCGGGTATAGATGGGAGAGGGCAGGGGGGGAACAAGATTTGAGCGGGTAGGATGAGAAGGAGGTGAAGTGAGGAAGAAAGAGCACGCTTGAGATATTGAGGAGTGTACTGAATGAGAGAGTGAGATATTTGTTCGGTTGGAATGGAGCCTATGGATGTTTGAAAACTATACAGTTTGGGATACCAGAGGAGGAGCTATTAGCATAGCAGATGGCAGTGGAGAGGTGTGAAGAGAGGAGGTAGGATGGGGGGCAAGATGGGAAGAGTAACAAGGGGGTACAATTGGGGAGGAGTTAGGAGGAGGTAGATTAAAGGAGGTGGGATGCATTTGCACTGTGTTTGGAAAAAAAGAACGTTTGATGGAAGATGAACAAGCATTGCAAAATGCAATTTGTAAAATTTGTAGGTCAGAGATACCTTTAAATATGATGGATGAGGGATGGAATACAGAATATTTGATAGAGAGGAGAAAAGGAGCATTGTGACAGATGGAATTTTTGACACAGGAAGAAAGAAAGGTCAAATTGAACACAAGTTTTTAAAGAGGAACAGGGCAGAGAGAGGAAGATGAAGCATTGTAAGAGACCGTTTCTAGATTTTATTTAATTTTTTTGAAGATTAGGGAAGAGGGGGGCAGAATAAAGGAAAAGTTTGAAGAAAAGGTCATGAAGGTGTGTGATGAATACCTTCATGATCAGAGTGGGATTGGCAGGGAAGAGGGTAAAGAAGGAAGAAGAACAGTCAGTACAGAAAGTTGTGTGGTTACGTGATGTAAAAGGAGAGAAGATAATTTTTTCTTTTTTTGGTGTTCTTTTTGTTTTTTATATTGTAAGACATGAAACAGAGTGTATAGTTGGGAAGTATTAAAAGAGGGTGGAAGGAAAAGCGGATAAATGAAAAACTGAAGGTAATAAGGATAAAATATAAATAAACAAATGAACACAATCATGCACAAAGACCGGAAGAAGGGTAGGCCTCTGGGAAACTCAATATGAAAAGACCGATGAAAACCTACCAATTTGCACGTTTTGAAACAAAACCATAATAGGAACACACAGTAAATATGGAGACAACAAAATAACAGTCAAAACGCGACAAAAAAAAGACCAGAAAACTTATCTTTGAGAAAGTCGGCAAAAAATTCCTGGAGAGAACCCAGCATCGCTCAAGATCAAGACAAAGAAGTATCTACCAAAACAAGGTGTCATAGTATAACTACAACTCCTTAACATGATGAAACAATTGTAATTATTATAGAGTTATTCTACCTTTCCTACAATGTGACGATTGCTTGGGTTATTCATGAACATTGGAGTTCATGAGACATTTTTTTAAAGCAGAACCTGGCCTGACAATGTTGCAAGACTGTTTGGTTATTGGTTGCAAAAGCACTCTTCCTGTACAGGAGAACCACAAAGGCGACAAGTCTGTCAAATGAGATAATCAAAGGGAAGTAAACATTTACACAAAAGTTTTCCTTAAGATAAGCAGCACTTTACCAGCTCTAATTTTGCCGTCGCTCATCATGCCAATTGTCAAGCTTTTGCTGTTGCTTCTTTTGTTCTTGCAAGAGAAGAAATGCTTTGGCACATCGGACATCTCAACCACAGAGTTCAAGCATGTTGCGCAGCTACATGATAAATACAGCCTCCAGTGGAATTTCAACTCTACACACATCATTTTCAGAGCACAGGCTCAAACGCAAGGTTACATGTCGTTTGGGTTATCCATCAAGGGAGGAATGTATGATTCTGACATTTTTGTGTGTACACACAGAAATACCTGCACGGTAAGTATTTATCTTATCCATGATGGGTAAAATTTGTGAGAAAACTTCAGTAAATTTTGGCTGCAACATTCCTTTTAATGGACATTAACGATTTCTTATTTAGCATGACAAGTTTTACTGCTTCTGATTCTCTTTCATACTGTTCGGGTAATCTACATTTGTACATGTCATTACCTCCAACAGCAAAGCTGGGCAGAGGTTGTTTTTGCAACCTGGTCTGTTTGTCTGTCTGTGAGCAGGACATCTGAAAAAGTTGTGGACAGATTCGGACGAAACTTTGTGGACAGGTTTGGTATGTGACAAGGACAAATTGATAACTGTATATTTTGGTGAAGACCTGAATCTAGATACTAGAATAATAATTTAAAAAATATTTTTCATTGAGAGATAGGGCCAAAAACGATATTTATCAGGATATCCAAAAAGTTATGGACGGATATGGATGAAACGTGGTGGACAGATTTGGTCTGTGACAAGGACAAATTGTTTCAATTTTGATGAAGATCCAGATCCAGATCCAAGATTTGTTATTAATTTATAAAGTGATTCTTCACCATTGAGAGATAGAATCAAAAACAATGTATCGCATGAATTTCAAAACGTTATGGACGGATTCAGACAAAACTTGGTGGATGAGTGAGGTAAGTGACAAGAACAAGCTGATTCAATTATGGTTCAGGTCTGGATGCAGATCCGGCCAATCAGTGGGATACAAAATGTAAACTGTTCAGCCTGGCGAAGGTATGTGCTCAACGGTGTGCCATTCTAGTTTGGTGTTGTATTAAAGAATATAGTATGACGACTATTACTACCGCTAATACGACAAGAAATACAGCGACATGCCACACTGATCCCGACTTTGTTCACATATCTTTTTTCTACCTATCGCTTCATTCCTTTTTGTTTTTTCTCGAATAATTCCATTTTTATTTGGTTGACTAGACTGAGTTGTTGCAGTTGCTTTGATTTTGATTGAAAGTTTTTTTTGAAATTCATGCCTTGTGTTCATCAGCAAATTCCGAACCAGTTCAGGTCAGATCTAAGTTTATTATCATCAGGTTGTGTGTTTTTCAATCCAAAGTTAGGTTATCACTCCGATACAGAATTTCAAACGAGAATTACACTCAGTAAAACGCATGCCTCCACCAGGCTGAATAGTTCACGTTTTGTAGCACACTTGTAGGCCGGAGCTGCATGGGAACCTCAACCAAAATATAATAATTTTGTTCTTGTCACCTCCCCAAATCATCCTCTAAGTTTTGTCATAATCCATCCACAACTTTTTGAAATACCATGCCAAATAAACAGTTTTTGGCCCCATCTCTCAATGGTAAAGAATCACTTAAAAATTCAAGTATCCAGAACCGGATCCAGATCTTCACCAAAATCTCACCAATTTGTCTATGTCACACACCCAACCTATCCACAAAGTTTCCTTTGAATTCACCCATAACCTTTTCGATATCGCACTCAGAGACAAACCGACAAACGAGGAGGGGTGAATACATAATGTCCGTTACATAAAGGTAATGATTCTGGAAACACACAACAATGAGCAGAACAATATAGAGCCGAGAATTGTCCATTAAGTAGGAAAGCAAAGACAAATTTATGCACGACTTACATCAAAAAAATATCATCAGTGGACCTCAATTCCCTTCCTCATGGTGTCAGAGGGGATGTTCAGCCTGCTGTTCCATTCGATAGCATCTACATGTGCATTTTAACGATTTAACGGTGTGGTACGTTTTGAACAGAATATGCCATTGTGCAGTGTGCACTGATACCTTGGTCAAATTTTGAATTCCTGTCGTAATCTATGAATTCACCTAACTGGCATCGCTGGCTCTCGGTAGAGGCACAGTTTATCAAAAGAGGTGCAGTTTATCAAATTTATTAAATCTAAATCTGTCAGATATTGATTTGCTAAGCCAGCAGTAATAATCTAAGTCTTCTACTCATGCAGAAAACTGCATTCTTCCTTCCACACCGTTTCTTTCAAGGATCTCCACACTCCAGCACTATTATCTTTATGCATTCTCATCGATCCTATTTTCTCTTTTAATCAACCACCGAACTACTCATACGAAGATTTGAAAAGGAGGGACACCTGTTACCCTTCTCCAATTCGGAATTTTTTTTCAGGATTCCAAAAGCAATATTTTTGTGGTTCTGCAAAACCGCATGCCTCAAAGGCAATGGCACCCAACATATGAGGTCCGTCTTAAAAGTAACGGGACTGAGCCTGCTGTGTGCTCCACTTACACAACTTGAATGAACGGGTTGCGTCACAGTTTTTCGCAACATTCCAGCAATATATGAGGCCTGGGGAGGAGGAGTGATGTAAGCGACATTTTTGAATGATATGATGATGATAGGCTCAGATGATAGGGTAAGGGTTTAAATATTGCTATATGGCATTAACTCCAAAATGGCCGATGTGGCCCTAACATCACTCCTCCTTGCAGCACCTCATATATGATTGGTGATGGTTTACTGCACTCATTGTGTGATTTTTTTACAGGTCGTGCTTTACCCGTTGTCTAATCTGAGTCGTCGTGCTATGAGTCGTGAGCAGAGAACCAATCTGAAGTTTCTTGCCAACCTTGGCAAAACATATTCTGAATCCTTCGCAATGCTGCAGCAAGTCTACAGGGAAGAAACGATGTTATGTACACGTGCATTCGAATGGCACAAGAGGTTCAAAGAGGGACGGGAGGAGGTTGAAGACGATCCTCGGTCTGGAAGACTTTCAACGAGCAGAACAGCGGACAACATCGAGCGTGTAAAGCAGATGGTGTGCGCAGATCATTGACTCATGGTGCGGATGATTGCTGAGGAACTTTCCATCAACAAGGACACTGTTTGGAGCATTATCACTGAAAATCTAGAAATGTGCAAGGTGTGTGCAAAGATGGTCCCCAAGCTGTTGTCCGAGGACCAGAAACAGCAAGGAGCCACTGTCTGTCAAGACATTATCGAGCACCTCGAGGACGATCCAGACCTGCTTTTGAGAGTCATAACTGGTGATGAATCGTGGATATTCGAATACGATCCAGAGAACAACGGCAGAGTCATCAATGGAAAAGTCCGGCATCACCAAGACCAAAGAAAGTAAGGATGTCAAAGTCGAAGGTCAAGGTTATGCTCATCGTGTTTACTGACATCAAGGGCATCATCCACTTTGAGTTTCGAGACCCCTGCACAGCCAGATGGACCAGTGCAGAGCGCACATTGCCACAAGCCACGGCAAAAGTAATTAAGCAGGAGATAATGTGCCATATCACGACGTGGGAACGTTCAGGTGGAGCGTTCCACAGAGATACATGCCACACATACAGACCTTTACACAGCTAGGTTAGGACCCTTCTCCTTACACATCTATTCTCCTCTCTCTCTAACCACCCCTCTATCCCGTCTTCTTTGGACACACAAAGAACATCAATACTGACTTGCAATCCCATTTTCCTCTGGCATGACACCGCACCCCCCAGATTGCACTATACCACATTTCCCACTCCCACACCTGAGACATAACCAGTATTCCTCCAACCTACCTCTCCCTCAGTGTCCTGGGTTCCATTGGTCTGCCACTGTGCCAGGTTGAGAGGCTGTTTACCTTCACCTGCTTTCTTTCTCTCTGCCTATCTAATCTTCCGTGTGTGTGTGTGTGTGTGTGTGTGTGTGTGTGTGTGTGTGTATGTGTGTGTGTGAGATGGTGCCTGTCATAGCATAAATTAAGATTGTAGAAGATATAATGGGATAACTCTGCTCTGTATCTGCTTTTGTGAGATTGCTTGTCTTTTTGCCACACCCCACAATTTCCTTGCCATCCTCTGCTGCACATAAAATAAAACCCCATCTAATGTGTCACACATACTTTTCCTCGCTAGATTGTAAATAAATGCTTTGCATAGAAATTTTCCCAGCTCGTTTTTGTCTTTTCTTCCATTGGCGAAGCATGGCCTGCACCCTCGTTTAGCCAGGAGGTTATTCCCAACGATCTGTTTCCTAGACGGAACGTGCTTGGCAGTCCCGCTTGACTGCATCTGATCTGGTAAGGTGATCCAGTTTGAGCAAGTGCGGACTGAGCGTGTGTCCCCCAGTACCTAGATCATGTGACCTTTAGATAAACGGTATGAGACGGAGGAGCCTAAGTCACATGGTCGAGTTATTGCCGTTCACGGTCAATTAGTGACCCGCCACGTCATGAAGTTATTCGTATGCAACGGCCTGCGATTCCAGAGAGTCTTTTGAGAACCCAAGGTAGTTCACCCCTCGTTGTCTTCACTCCCGAGCCTGGGTCCGCAACAATATATTATATTGCATCGATTACTGGGCGTATTATGCCAACCTCAATACCAAAAAGTCATATAATTAAAATATATACTTGGAACAAAGTTACTGCAAGCATACATACAAAATAGTGCTTTTTGAGAAATAAATGTTGAATTTATTTCGAGTTTTCGTTCAAACATCAATGTAAGAACCATCCTGGTGCAGGCTGTATTTCCCATTAATCATGAGACTAAGGCAATATTGCACACCCAGCATGTTAGGGGAATCAACTTGAAAAAAAAAACACTCACTTTGTCAAGGTTTGGAGAAAGTAAAAATTGTGTACTTCCATTGTGGAATTGTGTTTCTATGGCCTGATTATGACTTGGTGAAGTCCAAAGTTGGCAAATTATTGTGATGTCCTACAGCGAAATTGGACATCATATTGGCCTTCTTTGTTTTAAACAATCTTTGTCAGAAGCTCAGTCTGCAAACATCAATAAATATCAAATTTGTCTGTCGAGGCTTTGGACTTCAGCTACATAGGATTTAGGCCTCAGGTCTATCACGCAATCTCTTTTGTCCTGGATGTCCTCCTTTTCTTCTGTTATCCCTCCACCTCTTTTTCTCAAATGTATTCCCAAAAATGATTTTTTTTTAATGTTAAAATTTTGATTATCATTATTACTTCCTTCGTTATTTTTCTCCTTCTTCATACTACTTAAAATGTATTAACTTGCTTCTTTGATTAAAAGGCTCTGAAAAAAAAAACATTAAAAAAACATTTATCTCCCTTTTCTCCAGAAATATCTCCTGCCCCGACCTTTTAAATATTCTTTCATGGCTACAATTTCTTTTTCTTCATCACAAATATTGTGTTTAAAATCTGGTGTGCATGCAAGTCTCTACTCCATGAATGTGCTGTCACCCAAATTCTGTAGCCCTTCTTTCCTTCGTACTTTTAATAAGCCATATTTTTGTCAAGGACATGATGTCTGTCTTCATCTGACAGAATTGAGAATCCACATGATAAATCCAATCTGTAGAGAATGCCACTTTCTTCCATCTGAAAAGTCCTACATGTGAAGTAATTTTGTGCTTTTCTCTTGCATTTAGGATCGTTATTCAAGAGAGATTGCTATGCCAAAAGTTGATGATTCTCAGGATTATGATTTGTTCATAGATTCGACAAATGGAACTCACAGAACAATAATCTTTGGAAGGAAATTACAAACCAAAGATAACAATGATATTGACATAACAGTAAGTATGAGAAGAAAATTTGCTTTCAATGTTTGTTTTATCAACTTATGTTGAGGTAAGCATACACATTTGAAGTATTACCCAATTTGTTGTACAAAAGAATTGTTTATGTATAACATATGGCACAAGGTTAACTAGTATGTACCATGATGCAACATGTCATCAAATGTTTTCAAAATTTGGAGATGTTACATTCCATTGTGATATAGCTGTGCTTTTCACCAATCTTTAATTGTCCTGATGATAGCGATCACGTGTCAGAGATCAGCGACTGAAGAAGTCTTTGTAAACTCTGCCAACATATTCAGCCTGTGTTTTTTTTGGAAAAAAGTTGTACACAACCCAAAGTCACATTATCTATACAACTGTTCAACCAAGACATGACTAAGATTGTTTATAAGTGGGCATTACTTCTTTTTTTGTAAAATTACTCACTTTTGACAATTAAATTATTGTCAATATGTGTGTTTGAAAAACGTTACTGCCAAGACAACAGTAAATACAACCAATCAAAATAAAAAGAGTAAACAAAGATTGAAGACCCTCACCTGGACTTATTTTGTGGGGTATTTGTGTCATTGTGTGGGGCGTTTGTGCGTTGGTGTGTTAGTTCATTGATAAGTGACAAAATTAGAACTGCCACTTTATAACTGCTGGCAGTGATGACTGGGCACCAAGACGTCCAGCTTTGATGCAACCACATGTTGATTGGACACCTGACCCTGTCCCATGATGTTTTTTTATTATTATTAAATTGAATTTAGAATGGGATTAAAATATATTCAATTCAAATCAAATGGAAGACCAAATAGGTACAGTCCTGCATTGGAGTCATCAGGAGGAACCCAAACAAGCAAAAACCAAAGATGAAGTGATCAGCAGGAACCTGGATAGGATTTGCTTTTCAGCTGTTACTCCTCTACCCTCAAACCCATCCAAACACAGCACAATGGAGCTGCTACGCCAGCCTTATTAAAAAAAAAACTCATATCAAAAAATTCAATAGTTCTGGCTGCCAGATCATGCATCCGATCAAGTTAATATTTAAAACCTGTATTCCCCATCACTATTAGATCATATAGTGAAGTTTCATTTTGATTGATTAGTGGTTCCAGAGAAAACATTATTCAATATTTCTCTTCAATAAAAAATGGCTGCCAAAACATGTGACCTATCAATGATTCCTTACCAAACCTGGATAAACATAGCTTGGGGAACATTTCTGTGAAGTTTCTCTTCGATCTGTCCAGCTGTTCTGGAGAAGAAGATTTTTTATAGGTTTTCTGGCAAATCTAAAATGGCTGCCAAACCATATGACATATCAGACGTGTAAAGTTTTGCCAAGATCTGTTCAGCCATTTCAGAAATTTTTGAAGGATTTTTAATTTCATTTTTTTACAATATGGCTGCCGAATCGCATGACTGATGACATCATCAACTTTTTTTTTTTTCTGTGAACCATTTTATCCCGAGATGTCCCTCAAAATTTCATACTGATCAGATATGGCATCCTACATATGAAATTATGATGTCATAATGAAGGCAACTATTATGTCATAAGAAATCAAAAATTATTCCACACAAAGAGTACTTGCCACGTGCCAAGTTTAAATTTTTTCCTTGCTATGGTTTCAGAGATAAAGAGGTTTAAAGTTTTTCCATTTTGCCAACATGGCTGCCACACCGCATGACCTATGACATCATAATTATGATCACAATGTTCTACAGGAGTATTTGCACCGATGGTAAAAAGTTCGTCTCAATCCGACAAGCGGTTGTGGAGAAAAATACTAAAGTTGTGCGTGGACAAGCAGAGGGACAAACAAATAATCAGACAAACAGACCCAAATGCAATACCCTCATCTCCGGTGAGGGTAACTAGAACGAGCAACCAAAAATTGCATACCCTCGCCTGGACTTGTTTTATGTGATTTTATAGTGTGTACTTTATAGACGTACTCACATTCGAATTGTACATACTTTATAATTGAACTCAGATTGTAATTGTGCATGATACATGTACTCACATTCTAATTGCAAACACTTCACACAAGTATTCATATTACAATTGTACATGTGAGTACGTGTTTGAAGTATGTAAAATTAGAATGTGAGTATATGTCTAAAGTATGTACAATTAGAATGAGTACATGTATAGAGTATGTACAATTACAATGTGAGTACATGTCTAAAGTATGCAATAAGAATGTGAGTACATGTTTAAAGTCTGTACAATTACAATGTGAGTACATGTCAGGCCAGATTAGATCTGTGACTTGCTACAGGTATCATGTAAACCTGTACTAACCTGTTCCATGGTCAGGTTGTCGGCGACTAAACCGTCTCCCCCACCAGGTTTTTTGGTGAGGAGGGTGTTTGGATATGGACACCCAGCAGGATTAAAAACAAAACCTGCAAAAGGGTGGAGAAGCTCCTTGTGAGCCAACGGCCATCCATATCTAGTACCCAACTGTGTCTGCAGACGTCCTCCTGCAGTTGGATTACTTCTTATTAGGAGGTTGGTGGCAGGATTTGCACTCCGGCCACCGTAAAACCCTTCATTCCACAAAAAACAAAAACGCAAAGAAATCTGAAAACGCACTCCGTGGGAGTACCTCCTGTGCAGCTTCCCTTCGCAGGGCAGCTCACCGGATGATGGGATTGGGGCAAAGCCTTCGGGACCCCCAATCTTTGATGATAGGAGGGAAACCACGGGGTAACATTCCTTGGTCAGATTGCTAAAGAGTGTGTCGGAGTGGTGCTGAGATGTCGTCCACCAGACGGTGGTCTCCTTGGGTTAACCTGAGGCGGTCCCTTCGGATGGGTGCCTGCAATGTCCTATCCATAAGAGAGGATGATCACCTGTCTGTTATCATCCGAGCTCAAGCGTTTGGACATCGGTATTGCAGCTCTCTCTGTGGTTCGGAGAATGGATTGCGGTGAGATCATGGTGGGTGGTTACACCTTCTGTTGGTCTGGTCGCTCTGATATTGGCCATTCCCAAGGAGTTGCTGGAGCTGTGTCCAATATGCTGACTCCAATGATAACTGAGGTAACACCAGTCAACGAGCGTATTATGAGACAAAGGATTCGTCACTCCTTAGGTGTCATTTCCCTTGTCTCTGTTTATGGTCCGACTGAGGCGAGTGATCTCACTGTAAAGGATGCATTCTATGCCATGCTCGAGTCTGTGGTTGATCAGTGCCCCAGACGAGATACACTTCTAGTCTTGGGGGATTTCAGTGCATCGAATGGAACTGATAGGGATGGTTATGAGACGTGTGTTGGTCCCATGGGTCAGGAACTATGAACCAGAATAGCAGTAAGTTCCTTGACTTTGCAAGAAGTCATGGATTAGGGTGGCTGGTTCATGGTTTCAGCACCGACAAGCTCATCGCTGGACTGGGTATTCCAACGTTGGCGGTGTGGCAAAGGAGATTGACTATGTACTCATTGATGGTCACAGGAGGACGATCCAGAACTCCAGGGTCTATCGGAGTGCTCAGTTCCTCAATATTGACCACTGGCATGTTGTAGCAACTATGAAGTTGCACCTTAAAACCAGGAGAATGGTACCATCCCAGCCGAGGCTGGATGTTGGCAAGCTCAAGGATGAGAGGGTAGCTGAGGTGTTTGCGAACAAGCTGAGTAGAGATTTCGGGGGTCTGGGTGCTTTGGGAGATCCTGAAGAGTTGTGGAGTGCCTTCAAGACCACCATCATTGATGTTGCCGGTGGATGTCTTGGAAATCACCGCAAGGTAAAGAAGAATTTTGTCTCTCAAGGGACACTGGATAGCATTGACCAGCATCGCAGAGCCAGGCTGAATGGCAGAGCTGAGCTGTTCAGGAAGCTGAGGTGGAAATCCTTACTTGCACTAAGGGTGGACAAGGAGGCCTATGTGCAAGGAATCTGTGAGGTGGTAGAACATCACCTGTGGTCAAGTGATTCTCGTCCTGCTTACAGGTGAATTCATGCATTGCGTTCATCCAAGCCTATCCCTCAGTGTACTGCAGTTGGAGTAGAGGGAGGTAGGCTCTTGACAGAGGAGTCTGAAGTGAAGGCCCGCTGGGCCGGTTACTTTGAGCATTTGTACCATGCTGATCCACCAGCTGTCGAGTTGGACCTCAGGGGTGTTACAATCCCTCTTGCTGACCCTCCAATCAACTGTGGCCAACCTTCGCTTGTGGAACAACAGGCTGCAGTGAACTTGTTGAAATGGGGTAAACTCCAGTGATCTGTGGCATCCATGCTGAACTTCTCATGGCTGGTAGAAATGCTCCACTCGTGCGTTGCATGCAGTTCTGTGCTCTGAATGGAATGCAGGCATCATCCCAACTGACTGGAAGAGGGGCCTTGTTGTCCCTCTCTGGAAAGAGAAGGGTGATCGCCAAGACTGCAACAACTACCGAGGGGTGACGCTGCTCTCAGTGCCGGGCAAGGTCTTTGTTCGGATAATTCTTGATAGGGTCCACCACCATTTGCTTGAGCACCAGCCTCCAGAGCAGTCAGGATTTTCACCAAAGAGGTCAATGATTGACCACATCCTTGCTCTTCGGGTCCTCACTGAATGCAGACGAGAGTTTCGGCAGGGGCTGCTTGCAGCCTATGTTGATCTCTGTAAAGCGTTCGATTCAGTGAATCGGAATGCCCTCTGGAGGATTCTAGGTCTTCGTGGTGTGCCACCAAAACTGATCGATCTGATGTCTGAACTCTACTTTGGTATTGAGAGTACTGTGAGATGTGGTGGCACCATCTCTGACTTATTTCCAGTTGTGACTGGAGTTCGTCAGGGGTGTGTATTGGCCCCCCACACTTTTTAGCACTTGTATGGACTGGATTCTCGGGAGGATGTCGGAGCGATCAAGCTGTGGTGCATCATTTGGGAAGGTCAAGATCTCTGACCATGATTTCGCAGATGATGCAGTCATCTTTGCGGAGACTTTAGAAATCCTTTTGGGGGCCCTCGAGGTGCTGAATGAGGAGTCAGAGCCGCTGAGATTACGTGCTTCCTGGGTCGAAAAAGATCCAGTCTTTCAATGACATATTGGATGCTGCTGTCCTTTCTGTGGCTGTTTGTGGTGAGCATGTTGAGGTCGTGGAGAAATTAACTTACCTTGGCAGCGATATTCATGTCTCTGCTGGCTGTGAGTCAGAGCTGTGATATTAATCTTCATAGATGTCTGGGTGGGGCCTGGGGAGTCATGGATTCACTGGATAATGGGGTGGGGTGCTGCCGGTACCTGTGCGGGAGGACGAAAGCCCGAGTCTTCAGGTCCTTGGTGCTTTCAGTCTTGCTTTATGGATGCAAGACTTTGACTCTGACCAAGGATCTGAGATGGAAACTTAATTCCTTTGGTACCAGGTCTCTTCAGAGAATCCTTGACTATCACTGGTTGGACTTTGTGTCCAACGTGTGGGTGCTGAGAGAGATTCAAGTGAGATTTGTTACCTGCATAGTCCGTGAGCGTCAGCTGCGGCTGTATGGACATGTGGCTCGTTTTCCTGATGCTGATCCTGCTCACCGGATTCTCTCAGCGAGGGAGTCTCCTGAGTGGAGGAGGCCAATGGGCTGACCACGTGCCTAGTGGTTGCAGCAGGTTGATCGGCATCTCAAGGAGATGGGGATGGGCCAGGAATCTGCCTGGGGGATGGCAAGACGGAGGTCCATGGAGTACCGACAGAAAGTGGACGCAGCGAAGCGCTGCTCTGGTGCATGCTCCCATACCTGACCTGAATTATACATACTTGAAACACGTACTCACATTCTAATTGTACATACTTTATGCACGTAATGACATTGTAATTGTACCTACTTTATGCATGCACTCAAATTCTAATTTTACCCAATTTATGCACGTACTTACATTCTAATTGTACGTTCTTTATGCATGCACTCATATTATAATTGGATGTACTTTATGCATGCTCTCACATTCTAATTGCACATACTTTATGCATGCTCTCACATTCTAATTGTACATACTTTTTGCATTTCTTCATATTCTAATTGTACATACTTTATACATGTACTCACATTCTAATTGTACAGACTTTTATACATGTACTCACAGTCTAACTGTCCATACTTTATACATACACTCATATACTAATTGTACGTTTTTATACATGTACTCATATCCTAATTGCACGTTTTTATACATGTACTCACATTCTAATTGTACATACTTTAAACACATACTCACATTCTAATTGTACATACTTAAAACATGAACTCACATTCTAATTGTGCATACTTTATAGATGTACTCACATTCTAATTGTACATACTTTATACACTTCCTCACATTCTAATTGTACATACTTGATACATGTACTCACAAACTAATTTTACATGCTTTAGACATGCACTCATATTCGAATTGTACATCCTTTATACATGTACTCGCATTCTAATTGTACAGTCTTTTATACATGGACTTACATTCTAATTGTCCATACTTTATACATGCACTCATATTCTAATTGCAGGTTTTTATACATGTACTCACATTGTAATTGTGCATACTTTGTGCATGTACTAACATTCTAATTGTACATACTTGAAACATGAACTCACATTCTAATGGTACATACTTTATTGATGTACTCACATTCTCATTGCACATACTTTATACACTTGCTCACATTCTAATTGTACATACTTTATGCATTTCTTCAAATTCTAATTGTACAGACTTTTATACATGTACTCACATTCGAATTGTCCATACTTTATACATACACTCATATTCTAATAATATGTTTTTATAAATGTACTCACATTTTAATTTTACATACTTTAAACACATACTCAAATTCTAATTGTACATACTTTCGACATATACTCACATTCTAATTGTACAGACTTTCTTCATGCTCTCACATTCTAATTGCACATACTTTATGCACTTGCTCACATTCTAATTGTACATACTTTATGCATTTCTTCATATTCTGATTGTACATACTTTATACATGTACTCACATTCTAATTGGACAGACTTTTATACATGTATTCATATTATAATTGTCCATACTTTATACATACACTCATATTCTAATTGTACGTTTTTATACATGTACTCACATTCTAATTGCACATTCTTTGTACATGTACGCACATTCTAATTGTACATACTTTAAACACATACTCACATTCTAATTGTACATACTTTAGACATGTACTCACATTTTAATTGTGCAGACTTTCTTCATGCTCTCACATTCTAATTGCACATACTTTATACTCTTGCTCACAATCTAAATGTACATACTTTATGCATTTCTTCATATTCTGATTGTACATACTTTATACATACACTCATATTCTAATTGTACGTTTTTATACATGTACTCACATTCTAATTGTACATACGTTGTACATTTACTCACATTCTAATTGTACAGACTTTTATACATGTACTTACATTCTAATTGTCCATACCTTATACATACACTCATATTCTACTTGTACGTTTTTATACATGTACTCACATTCTAATTGTACATACATTGTACATTTACTCACATTTTAATTGTACATACTTTAAACCAAACTCACATTCTAATTGTATATACTTTAAACACATACATTCTAATTGTACATACTTTATACATGTACTCACATTGTAATTGTACAGACTTTTATACATGTACTTACATTCTAATTGTACATACTTTATACATGTTCTCATATTCTAATTGTACGCTTTTATACATGTACTCACATTGTAATTGTACATACTTTAAACGCGTATTCACATTCTAATTGTTCATACTTAAACATGCACTCACATTCTAATGGTACATACTTTATAGATGTTCTCATATTCTAATTGTACATACTTTATACACTTCCTCACATTCTAATTGTACATACTTTATACACTTGCTCACATACTAATTGTATATACTTTATACATGTATTGTATTCATATTCTAATTGGACGTACTTTTTACATGCACCCACATACTAATTTTACATACTTTAGACGTGGTCTCACATTGTAATTGTACATACTTTTATGCATGTACTCATAATGTAATTGAACCTACTTTGGACATGTACTCACATTCTTATTGTACATACTTTGTACATTTACTCACATTCTAATTGTACATACTTTAAACACATACTCTCATTGTAATTGTACATACTTTAAACATGTACTCACATTCTAATTGTTCATACTTAAAACATTGCACTCACATTCTAATGGTACATACTTTATAGATGTACTCATATTCTAATTGTACATACTTTATACACTTACTCACATTCGAATTGTACATACTTTATACACTTGCTCACATACTAATTGTATATACTTTATACATGTATTGTATTCATATTCTAATTGTACGTACTTTATACGTGCACCCACATACTAATTTTACATACTTTAGACGTGTACTCACATTCTAATTGTACATACTTTTATGCATGTACTCATAATGTAATTGAACCTACTTTAGACATGCACTCACATTCTAATTGTATGTATTTTATAGACGTATCACATTCTAATTGCACTTACTTTAAACTTGTACTCCAATTCTAATTTTACATACTTTATACATATATTCGCCTTCTAATTGTCCATACTTTATTCATGTCTTCACATTCTAGTTGTACATACTTTATCGACGTACTCACATTCTAATTGTACATACTTGATACATGTACTCACAAACTAATTTTACATGCTTTAGACATGCACTCATATTCGCTGATCGGTCAGTCGTTCTCTTGTGATTTCTTGCTGCCCTTTTTGTGAATGGCAGTTATGTTTCACAAAGGTGGTTCTTCTTCTTGCGTGCGTATCGCAGCTTAGCTGCTGGGGTAGCTGTCATTTCTTGGAAGCGTGATTGTGTCTCTGATGCAGTGCCCATCAACCAGTACACAATGGTACTCATTTCGCCGACCTCGGAAGGATGACAGGCTGAGTCAACCCCCTGGTGTATTAATTCAGCGGCCAACGGGGCTTGAACTCGGGACCCCAGGATCCCAAGCCGCCACCCTAACCACTAAGACAACACCAGGCTTACAATGGTGGTATAACTCCTTTATAAACCCTCACTTCCGGTTCCTGTTCTTGAGCGATGGTGGCGGTACTTCTTCAGGGTCTCTGCCGACTTTCTCAAAGATAAGTTTTCCAGTCGTTTTTGTTGCGTTTTGACTGCCATTTTATCTCTGTGCTTACTGTATGTTTCTTGTTCGATCTTGTGTTAAACTTATGCTAAACGTGGAGTTTTCGTCGTATTTTCATATTAGGTTTTCTTGAGGACTATCCTTCTTCCGTTTGTGTGCGTGATCGTGTTGATTGTATTTTCTCCTTATTACCATCAGTTATTTTGTCCACTTTTCCCTCCACCCTGCTCCTATCCCTCTCAACTCTACCCTCTGTTTCATGTCTGAAACTATAAAAAATACAACAAAAAATACCTTTTACCTCACATCATACCCCACGTAACCAAGTGGCTTCCTGTACCGACTTTTCTTCCTCCTCCTTATGCCGATCTACTGCTTCTGCCAACCAACATTCACCATATTCCTTCACAATTTTTTTCTTCAACCTTTCCTTTCCCTAATCTTACCTAATCTTCAAAAAAACAAGAATCGAACACAATCTTCATGAAGAAAAAAAAAAACCTCAAGTCTCTGAAAATGTTACAACTTCCTCTTTCCCACGTGTGGTTCTCAGTATTGTATCATAATTCACTACTCTTTCTCTTCATCAAAAGTCTGTTTTCAATTCTACCTTTCCTTCATCCCATGTCTAAAATGTTCCACTGTTACAACGTTTCTTTTCTCCATTCTCTTGAATCACCTTTATTGCACCCCTCGTATAATGTCTTCAACCACATTTCTGACATCAAAAATTTAAAAAACCCAGTTTGCAATGCATGTTCATGTACCATTAATCATCCATTTTTTCCAACTTCAGTGCCAATTCACCCCACTTACCTAAATCTACCTCCTCCTAACCCCTCACCTGTTATCCCCTCTCCTTACCCCTCCCATTTTGCCCCTCATCCTACCTTCACTTTTGGAACCTCTTAACTGTCTTCTGCTTCAGTATCACCTCCTTGTGTGGTGTTCCAACATCTGTGGGCTCCATTCTAACCCAACAGATATCTCGCACTCTCAGTCAGTACACTCATCACCACAAGCATGCTCCTTCCTTTCTCTCAGCACACCCCCTCCCCTCTTCCCAACCCCTCAAATCTTGTACCTCCCTCTGCCCACTCCCTTCTTTACCATACCAGTACCAAGTCTCATCCTTCACCTCTTCCAAACTCTCCCATCGCCCTCCTGCACCTTGGCTGTGTCTGCTCTCATCATTTCCCCTCCATCTCAAAGCTTCCCTCTCAACCCTCCCTCTCAAAGCAACCTTCAAACTCTTCCCCTCCAAGCTTCCCTCTCATCTTTCTGAAAAACTACCACTTCTCCCTTCTCCTTCAAATCCTCCCCTCCCTCACCCGTCTCCCTTATCTTTCCCTTCCCAACCCTCTCCCTCCAATCTACCCCCTCACAACCCCTTCCCAAAGTTGCCCCCCCTCACATCCAAAAATGTGGCTCCTTCCCCCTCCCTCTGTCTTTCACTTCACCACTCCAGCTCCTCCAATCTTCAACTACCCTCTGCCCCCTCTCTTTTTACTCCCCACTGCATCTCACCCCATCACCACCGAGCCTTTTCTCCTCCTCATCTGACACTCTCCCCAAGCTCTTCTGCAATCCACCACACTCTTTCAAAAACTCTTCTTACCTGCCCCCCTCCCTCATCCTACCTTTCCCCCTCCCCTCCCCTGCACCCAAGACCTCCTCCCCCTCCCTCTTCCTGAACAGTGTGGACATCAAACACCTGGGGCCTTCGCTCAAACCTGACAGATCTTTCCATATAAGTTGATACTGACAAATCAGACATAATTTGCCTTCCAGAAACTTTTCTCCTTCAAGACGTCTCTGACTCCCCAGTGTCTCTCCCTGGTTATTCCCTCCTGCGATATGACAGACGTGAGCCTTGTACTGGTGGCGGAGTTGCTCTCTTCATCAAAGACTCTATTCCTCACTCAACATGCACTGCCCTCTCTCCCCCACATCCCAGGAATACCTTGAGCTACGGCTTCCCCTCCTCTCCTACCTCATGTTTATGTGTGTTGAACTGTCCACCAAATAGTGATGACTCTATTTTCATCTCGCTCTCCAAAAACATAGACCAACTTCTATCCTCTCATCCCAACTTTCTCTTCCACATATGTGGTAACATCAGCAGTCATCATACCAGTTGGCTTGGTGTGAATACTTCTCTCACTTGTCATGGCACTTCAGCAAAAGACTTCTGTAACTCATTGGGACTGACGTAATCTGTCAACTTCCTGACCTGGATCTCAACCAAAGGTACTCCATCTCTTCTGTTTCTCATTTTGACCAATTTCCCTGAAAGTATCTGCTGTTCTTCTCCGCTCCAATCGGTTCATCTGACCACTTGCTTGTCAAAGTCGACATCTCTCTGGCAGTTATTAGAGACTACCTCAGTGCCGTCAAGTCTGGAATTTCACTCAGGCCAACTGGCAGGGACTTCAAGCAGCCATCAAACTTCTGGACTGGTCTCTCATCTCTATCTCCTCCGACATCAACTCATCCTGGGAATTTTTTTCAAAGACACTTGATCTCTCTCATGCACAGATTTATCCCATGGCATCTTAAGTTGTCATACCCTTCCTTCCACCCATGGTACACTGAAGCTTGTGGAGAGGCAGTTGTCTTGAAACAACTTTCCTTCACCTCATGGAAGCCTTTTCCAATTCAAGGCAATATCAGTTCCTTCCACTAAGCTTGGAACAACTGTGTGTCTACCTTCAGGAGAGCCAAAAAATAACATCTTTCTCATCTCAAGTCTGAACTCTCAAACCTATCTCCCTCCTACAAATCCTGGGTCATCTAATTCAGTCTATTTCTGGTATATGTTCCCCATCCATCCCTTCTGTCACATCAAATGGCTGCACAGCTGGCACTGCACGTGAAAAGGCTGAATGCAAATCTTGTGTTTGCTTCTAAATCTTGTGTCCCAAACCCATTTCCTCATGTACCCACCTTACCCAGTCGCACACAGCTGTTCCTGGACTCTGTGTCTTTTTCTCCTGACAAGGTGGAGAGCTTGCTGTCAAACCTCGACTCAGATTCTGCAACCGGTCCAGACGGCATCAGCCCACATGTCCTAAAAACCTGCTCTGCTGCTCTTGCTCACCCTCTCTCTGTTCCATTCACTCTCATTTGCTCAAGGTCATCTGCCATCTGCTTGGAAATCAGCAAACATTAGCACTCTGCATAAAAAGGTTCACAAACAGATCCCTGCAACTACAGACCAATCAGCCTTCCCCCAATCATCAGCAAGGTTATGGAATCCATTATCGCTTCAGACATTAAATCCTTCCTCTTCTCCAATGGCTTTATTTAGATCATCATTTTGGATTCAGTCCAGGTCACTCGACCCTGGATATTCTGCTTCTACTCTCTCAAGAATGGATGGACAGCCTCAATGCCAGACATGAAATCAGAGCCAACTCCCGAAACATATCGCTTGTCTTCGATACGGTCTGGCACCCTGCCTTGCTCACCAAACCCTCTTCCTATGGCATCCAAGGACATCTTCACTCATGGCTCGCAGACTTCCTCTACTATTGCAGCCAACATGTGGCCCTTCATTGGGTTCTCTCATCCTCTCTTTATGACCAAGCTGGAGTTCCTCAAGGTAGTGTTCTGTGCTCTGTTCTTTTTCTGGTTTTCATCAATGATCTCTCTGACTCTGGAAAATCCTCTTTATCTCTTTGCTGATGACTCCACCCTCTGCCATACTATCTGTCATCCCTCAGATCGGCAAGCAGCAGCCTCTTCACTCTTTGCAGATCCAGATAAAATCACAAGCTGGTCCAACACGTGGAACATGTCTTTCAACCCTGACAAATCTCACATTCTCACGATGTCTCTCCGAAAGGATCATCTGGAACCTCCCCCCCCCCATCTACTTTCTCAACAATCCACTTGAAGAAGTCCTTTTATTCAAGCTACTGAGTCTCACTATCTGTCATCATCTTTCCTGGGAAAGCTATATTTCCAAGCTGGCCTCCAAAGCCAGTCGCCAACTGGGCATCTTCCTTTGTACAAAGTCTCTTTTGCACACCTGAGCTCCTGACCACAGACAAAGCTTTGGTCTGCAGCCTGATGGAGTGTTGCTCTTCACTCTGGGCTGTTTCTCCCACCTCTCACTTTTCTTGGCTTCACGCTGTGGAAACCAAGGCATTTAGGATCATTGGTATCTCCGGCGATGAGCCTGAGTCTTTGGGTCTCTCACTCTCTCTCTCCGCATGCAGGTTGGTGGTCTTTTTGTCTTCTATTGTCTCTTCTCCGGCCTCACCCAACCTGCTATATCTGAGATATGTCCCCCCCCCCCCATATTTCTGCAGGGTGCTCCAGGTCTGCCAGCAACTCCCTTCTGGTAAAACCACTAAAATAAAAAAAAATCACTGCTCACTTTGACTCTTTCATTTATCTTTCATCCTGCCTTTGGAACGAACTGCCACACTCTCTTCAATCCCAGTCTTCCCTCCAGGTCTTCAAAACAACTGTTCACCACCATCTCCTATCTTCCCCCATCCAAAACCACCATATTTTCTTCCCCCGCTAATCCACCCCAAACACTCCTTCAAATTCACTGCTTTCCTTCCTGAAAGTCCCTGTGGTGTCCATCTTGTTTACCCCATGTACCCCACCCCATTCCCCTCCTTTCCACAGATCTCCTCGTGTTTCTGTTCCCCAATGTTTTTTCCTTCCCTGTCCCACCCCTCTTGTCTCCTGCTCCCCTTGTTGTACGTTCTGTTTGTTAGCTCTCATACGAGTCTTGATGGTGTTTTCAAAAATAGAAAAGAAAGTGTACCCCTGGGTTTTCCCATTCTCTTTGGATGGGTATACCCAGCGGTACACCTATTTAGGGTTAATAGACTTCTGGAAGACCATATATAGGGGAAGGGCAATGATTTCTGCAGTTTCATTCAAAACTCGGGCGTGTATATAATCTGACCCAGCTGATTTATTATCATTCAGCAGAGAGAGTTTCTTCTCTACTAGCTCTGGGGTTATTTCAACATCTATTATCTTTTGGCCACCATACTGGAGATTGATTTCATGAATGTAGTTCTGGTTTTTGACAGTAAAAAACTTGCTGAAGGCCATATTTAAAAGTTCCCTTTTTCTCTATCAGAGGAAACAGCAATGACGTATTTGATTCGGTTGTTAATTCCTCTATTCACTCTTAGTTTGCTATTTACCTTCCTCCAGAAGTCCTTCGGGTTTCTTTTAAAATCATCTACAATTTTTCTTTCAAGTTCTTTACTCAAGTGTTGTTTGGTGATTAAAAGTTCATTCCTTATGTTTTTGTATGTAGAGTAAGCTGCATTTGTTTTTGTGGTGACATATTCACTCCTTACCCTGTGTTGTTTCTGGCTTAAGGCTAGTGCATTCCGAGTCATGCAGATACTTCCTATTCTTGACTTTTTCCTCAATTTCTGTGGGATGAACAGCAATAATGCTTCCTTTAGCTTACTTTCAAAGAGGTTCCAGGTTTGGATACAGTTACATTCAATCTTCCCTTGCCAGTCAATTCTCCCAAGATGAGCAGTCATGTCCTTCTACCTTCCGTTGTTAGAGTTGCATTGATTTTTTCCCCACTGTCTTGGTATTTGCTTTTTTCCCCATTGAAACTAAAATTCAGACAGCAGTGGTCACTCCGTCCAAGGGGAGGACTAATGCCATATCCGATATTAACTCAAGGAATGTAGGAAATAACTAGGTCTAGGAGATTGGGGTCCTGTACCGCTGTGTCTTGTGCAGCTGATATGTTTCTATAGGAATAAATCCTCTGGAGTTGTCAGAAAACATCGAGCTTGGTGGTTGTTAACAGAGTTATCATGACCTTGTGCCTAATTAATCTCTGGGTAGTTGATGTCGTACGAATAAATGAGAAAAGGATACGACCAAGAAAAGCAGAATTTATTCGCACAATTTTTAAAGGTTGAAAATTTATATTCTTTATTTTCTTTGAAATCCTGTCGGATAAAACACTTACTTCTTTATTTTGCTTCCAAAATGGCAGAATTCCCCTTTTGAAGACCGAAGGGTGGTGGGTTAATGCGACATGGCACTTCAAAGAGAGGAGAAGTCACATGACCTCAGGGTCTTGCTCTGATCACCATCGAAGCAAAATCTTGAAAAGTCATATTTGTAAAAGTACCATCCCCCCCAATATCGAGATTCTCCCGTGATCGATAAGTTATCATCTTCGTGGAGCTCTTGTTCTCTCTGCTTCCCTCTTTGCAGGGTTAGCATGCTGAGCTTGCTTCTGCAGTTATTTTTCTTCTCTTTTTTTTTTCTTCTGCTAACGTGAGGATGAGGAATATAATACATGACAAATGCTGATTTTCGAACCTATATGCCATACGTACATGTACATTATTGCTCATATCTCAGAAACTATTGGAGTGCCCATCACAAAATTTATGTGGAAGCTTCTTGACATCATAAGGTACCTCTGGAATGAATTTGAGGAAATTTGAAGAACACATTTTTTGGGGATTCACGATTGAAGTTTATATTTTGTGATAACTTTTTTGTGGTTGGAGGTAGGAAAATGTTACCCAGATCAATTCATAGGGCATGAAAATACCTTTAAAATGACACCAAAACCAGCTCTCTAGGTGTTATACTTTTAGAGATATGGCCATTTGAATTCGCGACGTCATGCTAATTAGTCCAAAGTTCGTTAGTCTGTATCTCACTAATTAAGAGGCTGTTAGCAAAAATATTTGAGTTCTTGCCGTTTTCCATGGGTCCCAATTGGTTCCCAAAGTTTTACAAAAATCTGAGAGATGACGGCAGATTCTTTGATGATTTGACATGGAATGACCCGGAAGTCGCATTGCATTTATGCTTTTGGAATAGTTCTGGCATCTTATTAAATATGTTTGTGCCAATTTTTATACATGAATAAACGTTTGGTAATACAAAATTTCAAAATAGCAGAAAAAAGAAACAGACATTGTTGAAGCTTTTCATCTGGCAGCTCGTCAAGACACACGCAAGAATTCCATATGCAGACATAAAATGAAATAGTTTATTGATTCAAACCATTGGGGATTGTTTCTCTGGACTGTTACTGACACGAACATACACATCATGACCTTGAGGCACTGAGTGAACCCGTGACCTCCCATTTTTCGATGGATTCAGGTTAGAACAGATGCAATGTTTGCACATACTCTGTTTGCAAAGAATAGGAGCTTGTGTGTATAAATGTGGCTTCAAGAACACGTAAATGTGCTTTAGTGATTTTTACCACCCAGAAATTCCTCCACTCAGTCCAGAAAGATGTGCTCCCTATCATAAAACTGAACAATATTATTTATGAACTTCAGTGCTGATGTGATGTCAAGTACGTAGGTCGCACATCACTCAGACTGGAGGAACAGATCAAGCAGCACATTCCATTGGCAATCCAGAACAACTTGAAGACTGGTCGTACACAACCATCCCGTACATGTAAGAACCCAACAAGAATGCCTGATCAAAGTGATTCTGCCATTGATCAGCACCTCCTGAACAATCCCAAATGTGCCCAGGACTATCACGCTGAACTGTTCCAGATTGTGGCAAGTGTGCATAACTGAAGCACATTTATGTGTTCTTGAAGCCACATTTATACACACACGAGCTCCTGTTCTTTGCAAATAAAAAGATTATGTGCAAACACTGCATCTGTTCTGACCTGAATCCATTGGAAAATGGGAGGTCATGGGTTTCCTCAGTGCCTCAAGCCTATGATGTGTATGTTCGTGTCAGTAACAGTCCAAAGAACCAATCCCCAATAGTCCGAACAAATAAATTGTTTTATTTTGTGTCTGCATATCTGGTATTCTTGCGCATGTCCTGACGAGCTTCAAGAGAAAAAGCTTTGACAATGTCTTCTTTTTTCTGCTATTTGAAATTTTTATACAATTTATCAAAGATTCAATTTTTTTACATAATTTCCACAATTTTTTGCTAAAAATCCATAATTTTCACTATCCAATATTGTTTTCAAGGAATGGTAATGGCAGATCTGCAAACGTTATGGTCTTCAAAATTTCTTGTTTGCTTTCTAATTTACAGTTAAACAAATTAATTTCCAGTGAACAATTAAACAAACTTTTATCTGTTTACTTGCAAATGTCCTGTAACTAATTTGATTTGTATTCAACTTTTTTCATTGGGCTTTGTGTTGAATTCAGCATGTGAGTTATGAGAGGGCAGAAATTTGACATCTCGCCCTGAGCATCATTTTTCCTCAATACGCCACTGCTCTCGTATACCGATGCATGATGCTTCTGTTCTTATTATTCTGTTACATTTTAGTGTAACTTCTACAATCATAGCAATATCTGGATTTTTCTGTATCAACTTTCATCTCTATTTCAGCCATCTTGTTGGGGAATAATGGCTAAAAATGAATAACCAGGTCGAGACATTGGAGAATCAGGGACATTCTGTGAGAGCAATACGTTTCTGTGAAACACAAAATATCTGGAATAGATTCATAAATATGTCTGGAGATGTTTGGTTAGAGGTCCATACTATTCGGGAATTAATATAAATAGGAGCTAAGGGGATGGGGAATAGAGGGTAGACTCATGTGGGCAGGGGGCAGGGTAGTACAGGCTGGGACAGGTCGTGTGGGTGGTGGGCTGGATCAAAAGGACATGGGGTGGTGAGCAGAAAGTATAAATGATTGCTTTTGCAACTGTTGCTTTATTTTTTCATTGCCCTTCACCTTGTCTTAACTTACTGATATAATCAGTGTTATTAAATATTGAGGTATCATCTTGGCAAGTGATTGAATAAGGGTTCTGTAAGTGTTGCAGAAACGTTAGTATGTTTTCAGATGAAGTGTGAATAAGAAACGTATTCACAACAGACACACCAACGTTTTTTTCTTCAATATATGAGTATACCATATATATATATATATATATATATATATATATATATATATATATATATATATATATATATATATATATATATATATATATATATATATATATATATTGTTACGTTTGTGGGTGTAGATGGAAGAATTTCATCGTAAAGGTGGGATTGTACAGTACAGCATGGTCCATGAAAGGGTAGGAGACATATCGATGTAAATTAAGTCAGGAAAACTGTGACCTTAAGATTGTTTATGTGTCACCACACAGGGGTGATGCTATGTTAACTCCGTAGGGTCAAAGGCAAGTTTCTCCCAGTATGTGATTGCCCCCGTGAACTTTTCCTACGTTTTTGCATTTACAATGCCGGCTAAAGAAAGGAACCACATTCTTCAAACAACAATAACAACAGAGCCGAACATTTCTGAGCAGGCAAAAACCCAGCCTTCCCGGCTTCGTACCGGCAGGCCACACTCTCAAGGCTGTTGATTGGTTGGGGTGATGTCAGAGAAGGAAAAAGGGTACTCGAGAGACAAGAGGGCGGTTGGAAGCAAAGCCTGAGGGTCTGGTCCCTCTCGGCATGACAAAATAGCAGTGGGATTCTTGTTGTTCTTGCTGATGTGAATTTGCTCACTTGCTTGGAGAGAGATGCTAGCCATTGACTGCTCGGCTGGGTTGCAAAGTTTGGACGCTTTGATGAGAGGGACAGAGAAGGAAGAGCGCATCTCTTGGCCTTATCTTGGAGCCACGGAAATCGCCTAGTTGTATGATCAAGGAAAAAGGCAGCGTCCTTTGCTGTGAGCAGGCCTGGTGTTGCGAGAGAAGTGGGGTCGGCATATTGGATCATGAGAGGAAACTGTATGGTGGTTTGTGAGCCCTGGCATTACCTCATGTTTGTAGCCGCGAGGAGCAACTTTGCGCCATTTTGGTGAGGTTTCCCGTGCACTGGCTTTGAGGCTCGATGACTTTGGGGCTCCTAAAGGTCATCTCTGGACACAAGCATAACGGGAGGAGTTTATTATATTTTTATCTCTCCCCTTGTCTATTTTTTGATTGAGTGGAGACGTCTCAATTAGGATTTAGTTTTAACTCACATTTCATTTTCATTCTTAATTTATTTCCATTCTAACTCATTGATTTTATGTTTATCAAACTATTATTTGTTCAAATTCCTTGTGTTTGTTTGTACGTTGTGGGTTCGAGGATAAATCCATGTTTTTCCGTTATGGTAAACGCCCCATGGTGGGCGTCAAGGTGTTTCCCATCCCGCAAGTGCCATAATCTCCAAGGATCTCGGCTGTTTGCCTCCAAGTGAAAACTGTTCGGCTATCCCTACATGTCAGTGTAAATCGGCCTGAACACGAATATATATATATATATATATATATATATATATATATATATATATATATATATATATATATATATATATATATATATATATATATATATATATATATATATATATATATACATCTACTTGATTATTTGGACTATTTCTTCTGAAAATATACCTATATGTGTGTACATACAGTATATATGTATATACACATAAATAAATATATGTATATATATATATATATATATATATATATATATATATATATATATATATATATATATATATATGTAGATAGATAGATAGATATGTGTGTGTTCCCAGCACATTGTTAAATATTTCTCTCTTTTTTTCTTAATAGCCAGACACTTCCAGAGTTATTTTTGCATTTGGTGAGACAGAGATTCTGCTGTGCCATGGACATACAAATCAAAACAGAGGCACAAAGTCTCTCTACCTGTTGGCTTATGTTCCAAAAGAAAGCACAGTTCCTGACAATGTGAAAACAGAAGACCTATTGTCTCAGAAGGTAAGAATTGCTTCATCTTGTCTGTTCTTTCAAGTTGTTTTTTTTTCTTTACTGCAGTTTAAATATGAAAGCATGATCCAAGATTATTTTTCAAACATTTTTTGAACTTTTTTTGCTTCCCCTTTATGGAGTGTTACAAATTTTTTTTTTTTAATTTTGTTGTGATGTTTTCCTTTGATTGGAATAGTTATGATCATACAATTATTGTTGGTGCAGGATTTATTTAGAACACACATGATTATGATTTGTTATTTTGCAAAAGAATCGTTTAGTACTTGTAATGCTTATTAAATAAAGAGAAGGAAAACGTGAACTATGTTGATCGTAAAAACTAATATAAGGTATAGCTTACACATGACTTGCAACTTACCATTAACTTCAGAAGTAGTCGTTGTCCTTAAGCCTTGACAGATCAAAAATTATGCAAACAGTTTTAAATGATGATATATATTCAGTCATGCATATTATAACCACATCACTTTTTTGTAGAACCACTCAGAAAATGGAACAGAATGTTGGAATTCAAGTTTTATCTAAAATCCAAGTAGATTTCCTACTCATTTTTGGTGTCTCAAATAGACTTTGGAATGTATTTTTACGCTTAAATAGCTCAGCCCGTCATTATCTTCTATATGGAAAGGAGAAGAGCTTGATGAGAAAATTCAAAAAGGAAGAGAATGGGTTATAGTGGAGAAATGGCGGTGATGGGTGAGCCAGTATTCTTACTAGATTGCCAGGGAACTTATGACAAGTCGTGAACTCTTCAAGAATGGAATTTATCCTGAATTGGTCACAACTCCATCGCAGGGTGCAGAAATTTCTGCTGAGCAGTCATGGGAATTAAACCTACATCAATGAGGAAAATGCAACAAGGCTATGCCCATGCAACTACCAAGTCACTGTAGAGAAAAAATGTGTTATGGAAAGGAGTGAAATGAAGGTGGAATAAAGGGGAAATGTGGTTGATAGGAGTGGGATAAGGCTTGATTATGAAATTTACTGAAAATGACAAAAACTATTCCAGGAATAATAAGTCATGGTTTATTTCCTAAAGTACAATATTATTCATTTACAAATGGAATTCAATCTAATTAAAAAATTGTTGCATCTCTGTAACTCAGCCATTTGTGTCTTGCAGTACAAAATTCCTGGAGAGAGCACAGTCTACTCTTGTACAATGTTTATGTTGCCAAATATCACCACAAAACACCACCTTGTGAAGGTAAGAGCACAAAGTAGTAAAAACAAAAGAATTGTTTCTCCTATTCCACCCATCCTGGCATGAAACACTCAAAAACAAAGCCTATTCATGGATAGATGATTACACTGAATGTATATATATATATATTGTGTGTGTGTGTGTGTGTGTGTGTGTGTGTGTGTGTGTGTGTGTGTGTGTGTGTGTGTGTGTGTGTACAAAACATTAGGAGCACCTGATCTTTCCATGAAGTAGACTGATCAGTTGAAAGCTATGATCCCTTATTGATTGCACCTGTTAAATCCACTTCAATCAGTGTAGATGAAGGGGAGGAGACAGGTTAAAGAAGGATTTTTAATCCTTGGGATGATTGAGATATGGATTGTGTGTGTACCATTCAGAGGGTGAATGGGCAAGACAAAATATGCTTTTGAATAGAGTATGGTAGTAGGTGCCAGGCACACTCGTTTGAGTGTGTCAAGAACTGCGACGCTGTTGGGTTTTTCACGCTCGACAGTTTCCCATGTGTATCAATAATTGTCCACCACCCAATTGACATCCTGCCAGTGGTCCAAAATGGCTCATTGATGAGAGAAGCGAAAGTAGGCTGACACGAATAGTGAAGAGCAACAGATGGGTTACAGTTAGTCAACTGACAGTCCAGGGAAACAATGGTGCTGAAAGACCCATAAAGGAATGCACAACTCGTCGTACCTTGACACAAATGTAGTATAGCAGTCGAAGACCATACAGCATTCCAATTATTTCAGCAAGAAAACAAGAACCTGCAGTTGCAGTGGACTAAGGAAGAAAAAAACTGGACACTGGGGAATTGGAAAAACATTTCCTGGTCTGTTGAATCCCATTCCTGCTGTTTCATGTTGATGGGATGACTAGGGTATTGGGAAAACCACATGAGTGCATGCATCCATCATGCTATGTGTTAACCTTGCAGGCTGGTGGTGGTGGTGTGATGGTGTGGGGTGTATTTTCTTTTTCATGGCACACATCTGGGCCCCTTGTTAATAGTGGAGCAACGCTTGAATGCCACAGGAAATCTGAACATCATTGCCAATCAGGTGCATCCCTTCATGGTAGCAGTGTATCCATCTGTGAATGGATTTCATCAACAGGATAATGCCCCATGCCACAAGGCTGGGATTGGATTGTCCAGGAATGGTTCCACGAACACGACAGTGAATTCAGCTTCCTGCAGTGGCCTGCCCATTCACCAGATCTCAATCCAATTGAGATGAGATGGAACAAGCTATTTGGAGTTGAGATCCACTATCAGCCAAATTGACACAACAGTGGGAAGCATTGGAGTCAACATGGGCCAACATCCCTGTGGATCACTTTTGACAAATTGTAGAATCTATACTCTGACAAATTGAGGCTGTTCTGAGGGCAAAAGTGGATGCAACTCAGAATTAGGAAGGCGTTCCTAATGTTTTATACACTTAGTGTGTGTATCCATCCATCCATTGGGACCAAACTCTGTGCAGAGCATTGGTGCTGCCTATGCAGTCTGTCTCCATGGCTATTGGACACATCCTGGACGGGTCGTGTGACCTTGTACTATGTCTATATATGTGTGCACGCACATATATACAGTATATATATATATATATATATATATATATATATATATATATATATATATATATATATATATATATATATATATATATATATATATATATATATATATATATATATATATATATATACATACATACACATACAGGGTGTCCCAAAAAAAATTTACTCACTCTTTAAATGATAATAAATGCATTGTTTATTGACTTAGAAACAAGATTAATGGTTAAATGTATAAATGGATATATGCATGTTTACAAATGTTCAAACTGATGACCATCACATTCCAAACACAGCCGATAATGCGGACCAACGGATTCAACAGCATTACGAATCATTTCATTTGGAACTGCAAGATATTGTCTTTCAATTTCCTCTTTCAGCTCATCGACTGTTGCTGGTTTTGAGCCGTAAACCTTATCTTTGAGGTATCCTCATAAAAAGAAGTCCATTGGAGTGAGGTCTGGGGAACACGCAGGGAATTCAACACTACCTCTTCACCCAATCCATCTGTTCGGAAAAGTTGCTTCAAGATAGGCACTTACATCACGGTGGTAGTGCGGAGGTGCTCCATCTTGCAGAAAGTAAATCTCTTCATCACCAAATATCTCTTCGACATGTGGACCGACGGATTCCTGCAGCAAGTTTAAGTAAACATCCCCAGTGACAGTTTGGTCAAAAAAGAACGATCCTAGGATGCCCAATGCTGATATCCCACACCACACAGTAACCCCTGGTAAGTTTTAATGGTGTTTCATAGTAACATGCAGATTTTCAGGAGCCCAGGAGGTGCAATTGTGTCGGTTAATTGAGCCATTTAACTTGAAGCTGGCGTCATCGCTCCAAACAATTTTAGATGGAAACGCTGCATCTTCTTCGCATTTGCCCAGGTACCACTCATAAAATTCAGCTCTCCGGTCAGGATCATCTTCATTTAGAGCGTGGATTAATTTTGGAATGTAACTTTTCCAATTAATTCGCTTCAAAATGCGATGGGCACTTGATTTTGGGATTCCTGTCTCACGAGCCATTTGTCATACAGATTTCCGTGGGGATCGGTGGAGGGTTTCCAGCAATTGATTTTCCTTTGCGGGGGTAGTTGATGACCGTGGTCTTCCTGAACACTCCTTATGGACGTCATGCACAGTTCCATATGTTTCAAACTCATCTCGGATGCGAGCAATGGTGCGTCGTGTTGGTGGATCTTTGTGAAAATGTCTTCTAAATTGTATTTGTACTTCCATGAAGTTTTCGTGCTTCTAGTAGCACTTTATGATAAATTTTCTTTCTTCAAAACCTAGTCGTACTTCTGCCATTATTATGGTCAATTTGATCTGAAAATAAATGAAAAATTCAATGAGTTATGAGGAGCCAAAATGTGAGTACAATTTTTTTGGGACACCCTGTATGTATGTATGTATGTATGTATATATATATATATATATATATATATATATATATATATATATATATATATATATATATATATATATATATATATATATATGTATGTGTGTGTGTTTATATGCAGGAAATGTATATGTATTTATGTATATCAGTGACGATGCTCCAGACAGTGTCCTTGTTGAAGGAAAGTACTTCAGCAATCTTCTGCACCACGAGTCGATGAACTGCGCATACCTTCTGATTCACACGCTTGATGTTGTCCGCTGTTGAAGGTCTTCTAGACCGTGGATCATCTTCGACCTCCTCCCGTCCCTTTGAACTTCTTGCACCATTACAAGCACGTGTACACACACACACACACACACACACACACACACACACACACACACACACACACACACACACACACACACACACACACACCCGATTTAGATGAGATAATCAGAAGGAAGGAGAGGAGATGAGGGCTCATGGCCTCGCAATACCTTGCACGGTCGGCCGACCGCACTACCCAGTACACTTTGGGGGTCGCTCTGCTGAGTGATCCCTCCTTGAGAGTCGGCACATTGTCTCCTGCTAATTACTCTGCCGGAGCTCGTGGAAATGCATGCACCGGTCCAGAGAGTGGGTGTATCACGCAGGCAAGGAAGAGGTGAGGCAGTAAGGCAGGTGGAGTGGGCGGATACCAGCAGGCGAGTAACGCGGGTGGAATGAGCAGAGCCAGCAGGCGAGTAAGGCGGCAGAGTGGGCGGATCCAGCAGGCGAGTAAGGTGGGTGGAATGAGCGGACCCAGCAGGCGAGTAAGGCGGGCAGAGTGGGTGGATACATCAGGCGAGTAAGGCGGGCAGAGTGGGCAGATCCAGCAGGCGAGTAATGCGGGTGGAATGGCCAGATCCAGCAGGTGAGTCAGGCAGGCAGAGTGGGTGGATCTAGCAGGCGAGTAAAGCAGATGGAGTGGGTGGA
>NC_140964.1:118038605-118058605 GCF_056783735.1 Eptatretus burgeri
CAAAAGGAACAGCATGCTGTGAACATTGTCATAAAATTATTTACGATATTGAATGTACTGAAGATATTGTTAATGCTGTCAGATTAGGCCAGTTACCTATTCTGAATCCCGATGAAACAAATTAAAGCAGTCACAACTGCTAACTGATTTGCTCATTTTGGATTTCACCGCGGATGGTGTATGGTCTCTTTTGACTATCCGTTGCTAAATTGGTGATCGTGCTGGTGGAGGATTTGACCTCGAGTCCACCCATCAGTCTCCTGTAACATTGGTGCACAGGATTGGGAAGGGACACTGGTCCAAATCCCGTGACCATAACATTTGTGTCAGGAGTGGGATTCACACCCAAAGCACCATTGTTAAATGAATGCCCTTTGAAGCGTTAAAAGAAAAAATATCGGGTTTTTTGAGGGTGCAAAATAAAAATTTGACCCTGTTAATGAAAAGGAGTGAATTTTTTCTCACAAACAATCTCCTCTGGCACCAACTTCTCCTTCTCCTCCCCCACTTCTTGCACTCATCCTGCAACAGTTTCTCCACAATAAATTATTTCGGGGACCAAGCTCTTCCATGAGCCTCGACTATGCATCAAAAATTTTTTCTCCCTCCCCCTATTTTATTTTACCCCCACCCCTCACCCCTGACCACCCACCTCCACCCTCTTTCTTGAACCGATTTATACCCCCATTTGAAGAGAGATTATTTCCCTTTTTATCCCTACCTACGAATAATACTCCCTTGTGCTATAAAACTTTATATTGAAAACTATGCATTTCAAATATCTCATCCATTAAAAAATCAGTTTAAGCAAAATCACTTTTATATAAATTACTTCAAAACTCTGAAAAAGTATAGAGTCAAGCAAAAACCAAAACAAAGAGAGGAGAAAATCACAACCTTAATCTGTGAAACATAATGAATGTGGACAGTATCAAAAAAGTATCGGCGAAGGAATAACCAAGACAACCATAATTAAAGCACACAGACTGAGAGGTTTAAAAATATCTACTGGATGTCAAGAAAACAATGGAAAAATAATTTATTACAATTTTAAAATGATTTGTGGTTCAGGAGGAGCTCAGAGCAAAAGGCTGAGGGAGGTTTATCATTTTGTCTCAACTCAACAAAGATATTTAGCCCAAGAACCAAACCCCAACATATTATTTATCAACATTCTTGATGATGATGAAAGGTTTAAGAAAATAAGGTGTTTTAATAAACTACAAACCCAACAAATATTTATTGGTAGCCTTTTTGAATTCATTTTGAAATATGAACAAAATTTTATTTTAAACACAAAAATATAATACATAAATCAGCAAAAGATTTCACCAATAAGATTTTATTTTAAAGACAAAGGTACCTATAAATTGCTCAGAGATATCAGCAAGAATATTTTATATTAAAGACAAAAGTATTTCCAAACCAGGAAGATATTTCACACAAAAAAATATTTTAAACACGAAAATATAATATATAAATAGGTCCGAGAAAAATCATCTATTGCTGATTTAAAGATACTTTTGTGCTTAAAATAAAATCTTCTAAGTGATCAGTAAGAGATTTCACTAATATTATATTTTAAAGACAAAAGTATCTAGAAATCAGTGAGAGATTTCTCCAAGAAATTTTTTATTTTAAACACAAAATATTAATAAATCCAAGAAAAATCATCTCTTGCTGATTTATATCTTACACTTTTCTGATTAAAATAAAATCTTATGAGTGATCAGAAAGAGATTTCACTAATATTTTATTTTAAACACAAAAGCATCTACAAATCAGTGAGAGATTTCACTCATAAAAAGTTTATTTTAAACACAAAAGTATAATGTATAACTCAGCAAGAGATTTCACAAATATTTTATTTTAAAGACAAAAGTATTGATAAATCAATATGAGATTTCACTCAGAAAATTTTATTTTAAACACAAAGGTATACATATAAATAGGTCTGAGAAAATCATGTCTTTTTTTGTTATATCAATGTGGTGAACACAACTCATTGCAATGTTTGCAATCAAGACTGAAAATATGAGAACAAACACAATCATGCAAACACACTCAATATATTTCAGCTTATCCAACCAATCGAGCAAGAAAAACAACATTGTGATATATGCTCAAAGGACTTGTTAAAACATAGTTATAAGCGACATCTTCAATCATGCAAACACAAAAATAATTCAGAAGATACAGCCATGTTTGTTATTGAAAACACTGATGGGGCATTTAAGGATCATCTAAAAAAAAAATTTGGGGGGGGTTTAAAGAGTCAGAACCAAAATCGGTAGCCGAAGCAATTGTGAAAATTAGTTTGGCTGTTGAAACTTTAATTAACACGAGCCTGAGGGAATTTAATACCATTAAATGTTGTATGGGAGTAAAATTATTTCTGACAAAAGAATACAATGAAAGAAATGAGTTGAAACAAGAAACACCTAATATGAGAATGAACCCTTATTTCATGGTTTCCAAGATTGTAATGTTTATTATAAACTTCAGAGGTGTGAAATAGATGTTGATGATAACACAGAAGGAAGTGGATTTAACATTGGGAAAATCATTTTCATAGACATACACATCTTGAAATCGGATCCTCTTGAAGCTTCTTCCTATATTGATTTGCCAAGAATAATACAACTTTAAAAAGCAGTTGTTAATGTTCAAAAGATTGACAACAAATGCTTCCTCTGGGCTGTTACTTGCTCACTTACACCCCCACAATGGAAAGCAGAACGAATATGGCATTACAACAAATATGAAAAAAACTTTAAATGATAAAGGATTAGAATGTCTAATGAAGTTAAAGGATATCTCTAACTTTGAGAAAATGAACAATCTCTCTATTAATGTGTGTGGACTAACATATATTAAAAATGATGAAAAACACATTGACCTTCTGCACTATAGTTTGGAGGAGAATTCACATTTTGCTTACATCAAAAATTTATCAAGATTGACCACTTCTCAAGCATACAATGGAAATAATAAGACATTTCTCTGTAAGTGATGTCTCGACTTCTTTCACACAAAAGAAAGATTAGAACAACATTCAATATATTGCTCAAACCACAAATCAACTGCAATCAATATGCCAAAAATTGGTTCAGTGGTAGATTTCAATGATATAAATAAATCCATAAAGCATCCATTCGTGATTTATGCCGATTTTGAAAGCATTCTCGAAAAGATAGACACTACTTTTCCGAATCCAAATCAATCCTACACCAAGCCATATCAAAAGCATACTCCTTGTGGGTTCTGTTATTATATCACATCTATTGGAGACCATTATAATAAATTAGAGATGTGCAGAGGAAAATATACTCCTCAAGAGTTTGTAAAATGATTAGAAAATGATTGTACTCAACTAACAGAAGTAATGCAAAAAACTTATAAACCAATGAAATTAACACAAGATGAGAAGAAGAGTTTAAGAACTCCAACATTTGTTGTCTTTGTCAAGATGTAATTAGGAAAGAACCAAAAGTTAGAGACCATTGACATCTTGTTGGTAAATAGAGAAGACCTGCTCATCAAATTTGTAATCTCAATTTTTAACTCCCTACTTTCATTCCGGTCTTTCTTCACAACAACTCCAACTATGACACACATTTATTCATGAGTGAACCTTCAAAGACAACTGGGGACATATCTGTCATTCCTCCCACAGAGCAGAAGTACATCTCATTTACAAAATCAATGCCAGCAACTCACAAAACTAATATTAGATTTCTAGATTCATGCAAATTTATGCCAAATAATTTATCCACATTAGCATCAAGTCTTCAAGCATATGAAAATCTCCAAAATCATATCCTAAATGAAGAGGAAACAAACCTAGTGTCAGCTGAAGCAAGCACAGTTGAGCTCTTATCATAAAAGGGTCTTCACCCATATGACTATGTGGGCAACTTTGGAAGATTGGAGGAAACACAACTCCCTTCAAAGGAAAGCTTCCACCATCAGCTGAATATAACTCATATGAGTAATGAATTCTATCAACATGTACAAAATATCTGAGAAAATTTTAACGTAAAAAATCTCGTTGAATATCATGACTTGCATCTTAAAACTGATGTTTTGTTATAAGCCGATGCATTTGAAGCATTCAGAAAAGTCTGTCAGAATATGTATTCATATGGCTTTGACCCTGTTTATTATTATACAGCTCCTGGTGGAGATTAAGCCTGGTGTTGGCTTAGTGGTTACGGTGGTGGCTTGGGATCCGAGGGTCCTGAGTTCAAACCCCATTGGCCGCTGAATTAAAAATACACCAGGAGGTTGACTCAGCCTGTCATCCTTCCGAGGTTGGCAAAATGAGCACCAGTGTACTGGTAAGGGGGATACTGCATCCATAGCCGCGTCCCAACCAATGATGCAACCAGCAACCAGAGGCTGCACGAGAGAGAGAGAGAGAGAGAGAGAGAGAGAGAGAGAGAGAGAGAGAGAGAGAGAGAGAGAGAGAGAGAGAGAGAGAGAGAGAGAGAGAGAGAGAGAGAGAGAGAGAGAGAGAGAGAGAGAGAGAGAGAGAGAGAGAGAGAGAGAGAGAGAGAGAGAGAGAGAGAGAGAGAGAGAGAGAGAGAGAGAGAGAGAGAGAGAGAGAGAGAGAGAGAGAGAGAGAGAGAGAGAGAGAGAGAGAGAGAGAGAGAGAGAGAGAGAGAGAGAGAGAGAGAGAGAGAGAGAGAGAGAGAGAGAGAGAGAGAGAGAGAGAGAGAGAGAGAGAGAGAGAGAGAGAGAGAGAGAGAGAGAGAGAGAGAGAGAGAGAGAGAGAGAGAGAGAGAGAGAGAGAGAGAGAGAGAGAGAGAGAGAGAGAGAGAGAGAGAGAGAGAGAGAGAGAGAGAGAGAGAGAGAGAGAGAGAGAGAGAGAGAGAGAGAGAGAGAGAGAGAGAGAGAGAGAGAGAGAGAGAGAGAGAGAGAGAGAGAGAGAGAGAGAGAGAGAGAGAGAGAGAGAGAGAGAGAGAGAGAGAGAGAGAGAGAGAGAGAGAGAGAGAGAGAGAGAGAGAGAGAGAGAGAGAGAGAGAGAGAGAGAGAGAGAGAGAGAGAGAGAGAGAGAGAGAGAGAGAGAGAGAGAGAGAGAGAGAGAGAGAGAGAGAGAGAGAGAGAGAGAGAGAGAGAGAGAGAGAGAGAGAGAGAGAGAGAGAGAGAGAGAGAGAGAGAGAGAGAGAGAGAGAGAGAGAGAGAGAGAGAGAGAGAGAGAGAGAGAGAGAGAGAGAGAGAGAGAGAGAAAGAGAGAGAGAGAGAGAGAGAGAGAGAGAGAGAGAGAGAGAGAGAGAGAGAGAGAGTCTAGCTTGGAGTGCTATGCTAAAGATGACTAAACAACCTCTCAAATTAATTTCTGATGTAGATATGCTGTTGTTGATGGAGAAAGCTGAAGAGGAGGAATATCACAAGTCTGTTCACAAAGATATGCTAAAGCAAACAATAAATATCTCTTTGATTATGATGCTAAGAAAGATAGTTCTTATTTGATGGATTATAATGCTAACAATCTCGATGGATGGGGGGTCTCAAGCACTACCACATCGAGTCTTCAACTGGGCACAGGAGAAGAATTATGAATGTATATTTAAAAATATCATTATCTCTACCCAGAAAGAAATGGATGAAGCAAAAGTTGGAGATTACTTTGAAGTGGACTTAAAATCTACTGAAGAACTAACTCCACAATGCTCACAAAGACTTACCATATACTCCCGATAAAAACCCCCAAAACACAATGGCTCAGCGATTAATTATCAACGATAATTTCTTACTCGCTCTTCTCGAGCATGAACACAAACAGAAAAGGTTTAAAAAAAAACCTGAGGCAATACTATCAGCTGGATTGGGCATAAAGAAAATTCACAAAGTTCTAAAGTTTAATCATAGTCACTGGTTAAAAAAAATATTGACTTTAACACTCAAATGGGAACAGTTGCTCAGACCAACTTTGAGAAAGACTTCTATAAATTAATGAATAATGCTGTATTTGACAAGATGATGGAAAATGTAAGAAACACAAAACATAAGACTTACTACATCTTGGAAACAAGCATCTAAATTAATTAATAGACCCAACTTTAAACGAGTAGAGACATTCTCTGATAAGTGATAATTTTTGTGCTATTCATATGGAGAAGGAAAGCATTGTGATGGATAAACCTATTTATGTGGGAACATTAGTTGACTTGTCCAAGTTGTTGATGTATGACTATTTCTACACCAGTTTATAGAACTATGATGAAAGATTTAATGTACTTTACATGGATACAGGCAGTTTTTTCTTGAAGATCAAGACAGAAGATGTTTATGAGGATATAATGCAAGACAAAAACATTTATGATGCAAGCAACGAATGAAAAAGATAATCGACTATTTTCTGCAAAAACAAAAAAGTTATTGGAAAATTTAAAGATGATTTGGGGGTGGGGGGGGGGGCAGATAATGAGTGAATTTGTAGAATTAAGAGCAAAGTTTTATACTTAAAAGAATAGTGGTTCTAAGAGTGATAAAATGTTGAAAGGGATAAAGAAGAATGTTCTCAAAGGTACTATAAATTTCAAGCATTATTTTGATCATTTAGTTTTAAAGAAAGAAGAGTATAGGAAGATGAATAGTATTAGAAATTATAAGCATCAGATATTTTCAGAACAAATAAATTAGAAAGCATTGGGAGCATTTGGTGATGAAAGATATATATTGAAGAATCTATTTAATACTTTTCCAGATGGATACAAGTGTTACTACAGAATTTGTAATACAAGTTTTTTCCTTAATAAATGAGACTTTACATGTTTCAAGATTTTAATGAATTTGTTGGTGAGGAACTTGGTCCAGAGGACAGCTATGATACTGACAGCTTATGTTCAAATGTTAGTTATGAAAGTAGTTTTTGATGATTAAGATGCTGATAATAGTGAATACCCTGATTATATAAATAATGATGATGAAGATGGTGAAGCATATATTATAAGTTCATTTGAAAATGTGATTTATTGGAGGATGAAATTATTTTAAAAGAAAACATACCATATAAATTAACAATATGCTAAATACAAGTGATATACAAGATCCCAAAACTTTATGTTTTGAGGAAATCGAAGGAGATTGTTGAGTCAAATCAATTGTTGAGTTGTCCAATGTGCTCACAGATGGGATTGAATACAGAGTTAGAAGCTTATAAATAGTGTATATTCTGTGATGATATTATCATTACTTACCTCAAAATATATATAAAGGATCATAATTATTTCCAAATTACATCCAAAATGAATTACTTCACAAGATTGATAAGATAAATTAATCTAAAGTATGAGGGTGATAATACACCTTTCCTAACAATGGAAGAGATTGATAACATTAGGTTGATGTTCCAGAGATTAATGATATGTATTATTCACGACTGTCATTTCAGGGAAAACATCAACACAAGATATTATATAAATAAAATAATGGATTATTTAGAAATATGCCTGGTGTTGGCTTAATGGTTAGGGTGGTGGGCTTGGGATCCAAAGATCCTGAGTTCAAATCCCACTTGGATGTTGAATTAATACCAGGTGGGGTTGACTCTGCCTGTCATCCTTCTGAGGTCGGCAAAATGAGTACCAGCTTGTTGGTATCCTGTGTCGGAGTGGCGACCTGTCCAGGATTGTGCCCAATAGCCAAGAGACTGCTAAGGCAGTACTAACGCTCTGCACAGAGTATGGTCCCAATGGATGGATGGATGGACTCACCTGTGTTGGGATTTATTCGAAAATCAGCATCACAACAGATACGGGAGTTTTGTCGAACCCTCCTCCTCCACGGTTTATATAGAATTGAGAGTAGGGGGGTGGGCATGGATCTTTCCAGAAGAATGTTGAACAACACTTGGTCCTCGTACTTTTTCACCTTCCACATGCTATCGGTGGGAGGGAAGGCCAAGTACCTCTTCTGGGTTTGTGCACACGTTTTCCAAAGCAAAATTTGATAAGCCCAAGAATCTCTCAAGAAGAACTTTCTATTGAAGCTGGGATGATAACTATAAACATTGAGTTGGCAAACCGGCTCAGTTAGAGTCTGAAAAAAAAACGAACAGCCACTGCCTAATTCAATGTCAGCTATGACACAACAATCTGCAGCATCACTCAGCTGACATCGCTTTATAAGTCTTTTTTAATTTGTTTTGTTTTGGCAGGATTGTCAACTCCACAAGCAAGTGCCAAGGATTGTGTTTCAGGAGTTATTTTTCACAAAGGATATAAACCGCAAATAAGAAGGGAGGGAAAACAGGTTTTTGTTTCACTGTATATACTCTTCCAGAGTTTATCTATCGGTAGGGATTTAAGGGGAAGGAATCCCTGTTCAAATGGAGCTATAAATAGCTAAAAGGAAGAGGGTGGAGTGTGGGTGGTTAGGCGTCAGGGGTGAGGGGTAAAATAGTGTTGGGAGGGGGGGGTAAAAAAAAGCAAAGTTTTTGATGCAACATTGAGTCTCATGGAAGAGCTTGGTCCCAGAAACAATTTAATGCAGATAAGCTGGTGCAGGATGAGTGGAAAAGGTGAGGAAGGAAAAGGATAAATTGGTGCCAGAGGATATCTGTTTGTGAGAAAAAATTCACTCCTGTTTATTGACAGGATCAAATAGTTTTTCCTTTTGTTAACATAAAGTCAATGGGGGAAATGAGACAGTCACAGAACCAACAAAATTCCCCTACTGAGCACTCCAACAAAAAGGGTGATAATAAACGGCGGTCTTGGAAAGCGATTAGCGATCGGTCATATTGAACACCACCTGGAGATGCCCTGAGTGTCAAACAATTTGCGAATTGGACAAATCAACGCTTTTTTTCCACAGTCAGAACTACTTCTTAGGTCAATTCAACTGTTTAATTTTTGAAATTTGGCTCAAGTTAAGAGATTCTCGAGCTTATCGCATATGCAGAAATGAAATAAAGGCACAGGCACTGGCATATCTGGGGATTTATAAGCATTGCAATGTGTCCAGCAATTTGTAGATATGATTAACAGGCATTTGATGATATATTTGAGGAAAGTGGGGAAAAAAATGAGCGCTTTATCATTAAGAAACTATTGTGACCTGTTCCAAGTCAAGTCATTGTTGAGCAGGCCAAAAAAAAATGGTGAATTAATACCCCAGCAAGGGAAAGCAGGCTTGACAAAGGGGTTTACCAAGGATGAATCCTTCATCTAATAGCCTGAAACTTTGCATGCATACTAAAGGATATAATTAAATAAGGCTGTTAATTTTCTTCAAAAGGGGTGTTTTAATTAACCCAAACACCCAATTTTCACTCTGGCACTTCCTTGAGATTCCTTTAGTATGCATGCAAAGTTTCAGGCTATTAGATTTCAGAGTTTTGGAGTTATGGAGGAGACACACTGACTGACTGACTGATACACACTGACATTTATTATTATTATAAAGATTGAAATTGAAAATTCAACCAGATTTTCTGGATGGTGAGAGCAATAAACTGAAGATATAATTTGCCCAGTGTCAGAACACTCTGCCTAAAACAGCACAGCATGCTTTGAGGCATCATAGGAGTACAAGGAGAGATTATTGAATGGCTCATGCAAATAGGCTAAAGCAGAAGGGTGTTTGAATAATATCGGCCAATTTCCATTGATGTATAATCGGGTACAACAAAACCTGGAATCAGGTGGATAACATCTCAGTCATTGAAGTGAGGTGATAACTTATCATTGAGTAAATGTTTATACATTAGAGTACAGTCTTCTGGTTAAAGAAGAAGAAGAAATGAGATGAGTTGTGGAACATTATACATCATATTTATATGAAGCTGGAGATTACAATGTGACAATCGATAAATAATTTTACAACATGCAAAGAACAAGAAGAAATGAGATGAGTTGTGGAACATCAGGTCAGGTATGGGAGCATGTGCCAGAACAGCGCGTCGCTGCGTCCACTTTCCGCCGGTACTCCAGGGGCCTCCGTCTGGCCATCCCTCAGGCAGATGCCAGGCCCATCCCAATCTCCTTGAGATGATGGTCAACCTGTTGCAACCATGAGGCACGTGGTCGGCCCACTGGCCTCCTCCACTCATGAGGCTCCCTCGCTGAGAGAATCTGATGAGCAGGATCAGCGTCAGGAAAACGAGCCACATGTCCATACAACCGCAACTGACGCTCACGGACTATGCAGGTGACAAATCTCATCCGAGTCTCTCTCAGCAACCGCTCGTTGGACACAAAATCCGACCAGCGATAGCCAAGGATTCTCCGAAGAGACCTGGTACCAAAGGAATTAAGTCTCCGTCTCAGATCCTTGGTCAGAGTCCAAGTCTCAAACCCATAGAGCAAGACTGGAAGTACCAAGGACCTGAAGATTCGGACTTTCGTCCTCCTGCACAGGTACCGGCAGCGCCACACCCCATGATCCAGTGAATCCATGACTCCCCAGGCCCGACCCAGACGTCTATTGACCTCTGACTCGCAGCCAGCAGAGACATGAATATCACTGCCAAGGTAAGTGAATCTCTCCACGACCTCAACATCCTCACCACAAACAGACACAGACAGGACAGCAGCATCCAAGATGTCACCGAAAGCCTGGATCTTAGTTTTGACCCAAGAAACCCGTAATTCCAACGGCTCCGACTCCTCATTCAGCACCTCGAGGGCCCCCAAGAGGATGTCTAAAGTCTCCGCAAAGATGACTGCATCATCTGCAAAATCAAGGTCCGAGATCAAAACATTCCCAAACGATGCACCGCAACTTGATTTTTCCGACATCCTCCCTAAAATCCAGTCCATACAAGTGCTGAAAAGTGTGGGGGCAAGTACACATCCCTGACAAACTCCAGTAACAACTGGAAATAAGTCAGAGATGGTACCACCACACTTCACAGCACTCTCAGTACCAGAGTAGAGTTCAGACATCAGATCGATCAGTTTTGGTGGCACCCCACGAAGAACAAGAATCCTCCAGTGGACATCCCGATTCACTGAATCGAACGCTTTACAGAGATCAACGTAGGCTGCAAGCAGCCCCTGCCGAAACTCTCGTCTGCGTTCGGTGAGGACAGAAAGTGCAAGGATACGGTCAATCGTTGACCTCTTTGGTGTAAAGCCTGACTGCTCTGGACGCTGGTGCTCAAGCAGATGGTGGCGAACCCTATCAAGAATTATCCGAGCAAAGACCTTGCCCGGCACTGAGAGCAGCGTCACCCCTCGGTAGTTGTTGCAGTCTTGGCGATCACCCTTCCCTTTCCAGAGAGGGACAACAAGGCCCCTCTCCCAGTCAGTTGGGATGATGCCTGTGTTCCAAGCAGAGCAGAAAACTGCATGCAACGACACGAGTGCAGCATTTCCACTAGCCTTGAGAAGTTCGGCATGGATGCCACAGATCCCTGGAGCTTTGCCCCGTTTCAACTGGTTCACCGCAGCCCGTGTTTCCACAAGCGAAGGTGGACTACAGTTGATTTGAGGGTTAGCAACAGGGATTGTAACACCCTTGACGTCCAACTCGACAGCTGGGGGATCAGCCTGGTACAACCGCTCAAAGTAACCGGCCCAGCGGGCCTTCACTTCAGACTCCTCTGTCAAGAGCCTACCACTCTGCTCGAACTGCAGTGCTCTGAGGGATGGGCTTGGATGAGCGTAATGCGCGAATTCCCCTGTAAGCGGGACGAGAATCACCTGTCCACAGGTGATGCTCTACCCCCTCACAGATTCCTCGCACATAGGCCTCCTTGTCCACCCTCAGTGCACGTACAGTTTTACGCCTCAGCTCCCTGAACAGCTCAGCTCTGCCATTCAGCCTGGCCCTGCGACTCTGGTCAATGGTATCCAGTGTCCCTTGAGAGACAAAATTCTTCTTTGCCCTGCGGTGAGCTCCAAGGCATCCACCAGCAACATCAAGGACGGTGGTCTTCAAGGCGCTCCACAACTCTTCAGGACCCCCCAAATCACCCAGACCCCCCAAGTGTCCACTCAGCCTGTTCGCAAACTCCTCAGCTACTCTCTCATCCCTGAGCTTGGCAACATCCAGCCTAGGCTGGGATGGTACCATTCTCCAGGATTTAAGGTGCAGCTTTAGAGTTGCTACAACAAGCCTGTGGTCAGTATTGAGGAACTGAGCACTCCAGTAGACCCTGCAGTTCTGGATCATCCTCCAACGACCGTCAATGAGGACATAGTCAATCTCGTTTGCCACACCGCCAGCGTTGGAATACCAAGTCCAGCGATGAGCTTGTGGGCACTGAAACCATGAACCAGCCACCCTAAGTCCATGAGTTCTTGCAAAGTCAAGGAACTTAGTGCTATTCTGGTTCATAGTTCCTGACCCATGGGGACCAACACACACCTCATAACCATCCCTATCAGTTCTAGTCGATGCATTGAAATCCCCCAAGACTAGAAGTGTATCTCGTCTGGGGCACTGATCAACCACAGACTCGAGTGTGGCGTAGAATGCATCCTTCACGGTGAGATCACTCGCCTCAGTCGGAGCATAAACAGAGACCAGGGAAATGACACCTAAGGAGTGACGAATCCTTAATCTCATAATACCCTCGTTGACTGGTGTTACCTCAATTATCATTGGGGTCAGCTTATTGGACACAGCTACAGCAACTCCTTGGGTATGGTAACCATCAGAGCGACCAGACCAATAGTAGGTGTAACCACCCACCATTATCTCGCCGCAATCCGGTCTCCGAACCTCAGAGAGAGCTGCAATCCCGATGTCCAAACGCTTGAGCTCAGATGATAACAGAGACAGGTGATCATCCTCTCTTAGGGATAGGACATTCCAGGCACCCACCCGAAGGGACCGCCTCAGGTTAACCCAAGGAGACCGTCGTCTGGTGGATGACACCTCAGCACCACTCCGACACACTCTCCCGCAATCTGACCCAGGGATGTTACCCCGTGGTTTCCCTCCTATCATCAAAGATTATACCTCATATTTATATGAAGCTGGAGATTACAATGTGACAATCGATAAATAATTTTCCAACATGCATCACTCATCATGCCAATTATTGTAATTTGCACAAATACATGAAATACAAGAACACAATCCTTATTATGCAGAATGTGCTAAGATCCACGATAATTAATAAAACTTGAAGTTGCAACTTAAAACAAAGTAAAAGGTCTCGATCCAGAACTTATGCTAAAACGTGGTGTTCGCAGTAAGTTTATTAAACAAGCCAGAAGTGTCTTCAAATTAATTGATTGTATATCTATAAACGTTTTCTCATGATATTATCTATCTAGCAAAATATTTCAGAGAATTTCAGTTCTGCTGCTGCTTTTACTGCATATGAGAAATTTTTAAGTATAATATTTTTTACTTCAGTGGTAATGGTCACTTCAGAGGAATGCATTAACCCATTGTTTTCCTCCAGAGTTTTGTTTATCCCAAAAATGTTGGATACTCTCTGGGAACGCCAGATGACCCAAAATTTGTCCTCCTGGAAATTCATTATGACAACCCAGAAAGAAAAACAGGTTAGTAAACCGCATAAATTAAATGCTTATAATCATCATCATCATCATCATCATCATCATCATCATCATCATCATCATCATCATCATCCAGTGTACAAAGATTCAATGCAATATAACTTAATTACTACTGTTAAGATAAAACAATTTTACCAACTGCAATGCAATCGAGGAAGATGCTGACACATACCATTGTTTCTCTTTAACTCCACCACCAAAGGTGGGTGGAGGTTATGATTTCACTCAAATTTCATTTCGCTCAAATTTTGCATCTGTGCTTAAACTCCCAGTAGGCAGGTCATGGGCAGATTATAAATTTGGCCCCATACACCACCCTATCACCCACTTGCCCTCCCCCCCTCCACTGCAGAAGATGTGGAGATGATGCCTAAGTTAGGGTGCATATTCATATTTGTGTAGCTTTGTTGGTATCCTTTTAATAACAATCACTTTTTCCTCGACAGCCATCTCATTTAGTTTGGATTCTGACTTGACTTGCTATCCCTGGTTAGTTTTATCTGTTTCTGCTCCTTGGTCAGAGGTGCTGTTGATCTGAATTGAGATCGCCTGACATGTTAAAGTTACCTCTCTCTCTCAACCAAAGTGGAAATCATAGTGCCAGCTTTGATGGGCTGAATGGCCTCCTCCTGCATTGAAGTTCCTTGTAATGGAAAGTTTTAATTATTATAATTATAATTATTATAACTCCAGTTACTTGAGCTCTTTATGCATGCTTACTCTTTTGATGTGCTACTTGTCTTTGCTCAGCATGTGAGTATTGCAGTCAATGCATTTGTGCGTTTGTCGGTAGATTATCTCGACAATATGAGCAACTGGAAACCACCAACCTTAGCACAGTGCTTCCGATTGTACACATAGGCGTGAATAGCCCAATACATGTACTCACTTGCCGGCATATGGCTGTGGTGTGAATAAATATAGTTCTGCACTCAATTTCATTTTATATTTTTCCTTGTGAATTCAAAATTTAACTCGTCTGAAACATTCACAATATGAAGCACTCTGCCAAATTTGACAATTCTGGCTGCCCTTCTTGTCCAGTTATTTTGCAGACAAACAAATACACAGACAGGATCATCGCAATACTCATGAAAATATTAAGAAAAACTACTGTTACTGTATGAAATAATATATTGTTACGGATCCAGGGTCTGGGGTTATACCAACACTTTAAAGCATAGCATAGCTCAGTTTGAAAAGATGATTAATTCAAGTTGGATTTATTGGAATTAAGTTGAACTAAGTTGTACCCAACAGCCCATTTGGAAGTGGTGTGATTGCATCAACACCAATCAATGACTTTTGAACAAGTGATGACATTTCAAACTTGTCCAGCATTGTTTTTTTTTCAAATCTGAGCTTAGACTTGGTTATAAGGTTTGTTTATGGAAGAATGTTTGTGATCTTGGGGAGGACGAAGAGAGTGGGTGTTTGTAGTGAAATGACAGGCGTAAGTAGAGAACTGTAAGGCCACCAACCTACCTGTTGTGTTTGAGAGTTCATCCTGAGAGAATTTCACAACTTGAAGTTCCTTGCCTTCAACTACAACCAGTGTATCAGGATAGGAAGTAACATCTCCAATGACAATGTAATATGATGTTCACCATCTCTAACAGATGTCCATATGAGAGTATTTTCCTCGATTTATCAACGAGCTAAGAATCATTGCTTGGTCAAATCATAGGACACAGGACAACATTAATGATATTCTGCCGGTGTTTGCTTTATGGACACTCTGTTATGATGCTTATATAATTCGCAAATGCCTGCTATCATGATGTCAGGCGCTATTGCTTATGCAGACATCATTGTACAAGGCAACATATGTAACACCTTGATTTTACATTGTTTCTTTTGTGGCTAGGAGGAATAGTTTTTCCACAAAAGCAGAGAATTTCAGCACTAAAATCCTTGCTTGTGTTCAAAGAACATTGCTGGACCCCAAACCTTTCCACACACCAATGCAGTCTGAGTTCTCCCAAACTTTCACCATGCTTGTCAGATATCTGTGATATTTTCCCCAAAACTACTCTAAGAGTAGTGCCTATTGCACCAACAAATGGAGGCTAATTGTGTGCCCATTTTCTAAATTTTTGATGTGACACATAATTACTACTCGCAGTAGACAGGCCGTAAAATGGAGGTAATCTGTCATACACCACTTATTGGTGCCACATGTAAAAAACTGTTATAATTTATATTTAAGGCCTTCAATTTTATTATGAGTTTTATTCGACAAGAACAACCTCCTTCAGTTTGTCATTTTAATTATTCTATGTCTCCTGGTTAAAATAAACATTCCAGAAACTCATTTTGTTGAAGTCCAAAATTCAATTTGCATGGTCATGCAACCCCATGACATGTTATACTGTCACCTAATCAGAAAAGAAATCACTTGTTTTATCTATGACTTTATAGATACCTCATTATTGATATATTTTTATCACTTTCGACAACAGCCTGCCATAAAATGCTAGCTCCCCACTTCCCTATCCCCCCCCCACACAAATAAATGCAAATACTGTACAATGTAACCCCCCTACAAGCACACACAACCACATCCACACACTGAACATAACTCACAAAAATGGTGACATGATGCATAAGCAGACACATGAGTAGTAGTAGTGGAGTAGTAGTTGTCATAATCGTCATATATTTAATATTTTCTTTCACTTGCATCCTCTCTCCCTCTCTCACATGCTCTGTTCGATTCTCTATTTCTCACACTTTGTTCTTTTATTCCAAATAGGTGTTGTAGATTCATCTGGATTTAAGCTCTTCTACACTCCTGAGCTGAGGAAAATTGATTCTGGAATTATTGAATTGGGAGCTGATCCTTCTAACTTGCAAATCATTCCACCCAGAGCCTCAGCATTCCGTGTTTATGGAATTTGTCCAACACAGAATTTTGGAGATGTGAGTACACCTAAAGCTCAGCTGATGAGCTGTAACATATTTATTTGGCCTATAAAAATTGTTCAAGTGATACAAGTATAACAAGATCATTTAACCAGTCTCGATGATGTAATGGTTAGAGTGTCTTTTAGCCATATGAACGACACTGAAAAATGGTACGTGCTGCTTCCTTGCTTGATGCTTAGTATTTAAGAGGGGTAGTGCATGGACAACCAACCATAAGTTGTTAAAAAAAAAACAACACAGGCTTTGTGAACTCGAAGTCCTATGCCTGTGTTGAAGTTCCTTGGAAGGGAACTGATATTCTATTTTTTTTTTCTGTAATTAATTTTTATTATAATTCGACTGTTACAAAAGTAGCTATCCAACACAGAATGGTGCATCCTGCAGACATTTACCTTACCTTACATTTTGTTGAGTATCACATTTGGTGAAGGAGGGCACTTTGATAAGCAAAATTTATTTGAATCATGTGGGATTGTTTTACTGACATGGAGCCATGAACTTAAACCGACAGTTATTTCATTGATGTTTTCTGTAACAATGAAGCAGCATTAATTTTTAGAACAATGTGCGTTTGATTTTGGGAAGGGTGTTGATCAATGTGTCTATCATTTTATACAGGGTGAAAATGATGTGATTTATGCATTTGCATCCTTACTCCACAGCCATCTGGCTGGTATTGCAATAAGATTAAGAAAAATTAGGTGAGTGATTTTTTTGGGGGGTTGGGGGGATTTACTGGTAATTAGAACTTATTGTTGAAAGCTCGAACTTCTCATTCATACGAATGTTTCATAAACGTTGGCATTGAGATCAGTTCTCTTTGCAGAACAGAATTTAGTAAGATTCCTGTGTCCGCAAAATATTACAATTCAAATTGTATATGACTGGCATTCGATTCTGAACTCAGCCCACTGGTTGCACCATTACGGAAGCATGACCGTGCCATTGATACACTGCTCCCCATCAGTTCAAGCAGGAGTTTGTGAAATTCATTCAGGGTGATGGCAGTTTTCAAAAGCTTCAATTAGCCTCTCCCTATCTATGTGAGATACTCTCCTGTAATAACCTTGGGCAGCCATCTTTGTTTTACAAAATTGGCTTGAGAGAGAAGTGTACCTTTACCAAGAACAAGTCTGGAAACGAATTATCCTCAGAACAGGCATATCTGATTTTATAGGCAAATTAGAATTTAAATTTGAAAGCACATACGAGAGAATCAAATCTTCTTCTTCTTGCATATAATAGCTTGGCTGCCACATAGCTATAATTTTGTTGGGGCACAGCTGTGCAACTAAAGCTGTGCCACTGATGCTGTACCCCTCTACCACTACACTGGTACTCATTTCACCGAGCTCAGAAGGGTGACAGGCTGAGTCAACCCCACCTGGTGTTAGTTCAGCAGCCAGGGGTACAACGGGGCTCAAACTCAGGACCCTAAGATCCCAAGCCAGCCACCCTAACCACGAAGCCAACACCAGCTTAGAGAATCGATTGAAAAATGTAACAAATGCCTGCCCACTGATAAAATTTAATTCTTGATCCACCACTTTTTACTGGTTGTGATGAAATCGAATGAACTTCCTGACGATTTCAATTGGAAAGTACCTATTTTGCAGCTGAACTAGGTTAAATGTCTAACAAATTATGAACTAATGATATACTGAATGAACCTTTTTGCTAATTGACTGATGATATAAAGGATAATTCATTTTCACTTTTAATTGAATGAGCCAGTATTAAATTTGTTTGAAATTGGAAAATAAAACCTATAGTTTGACAGCCACATATAGGAAATTGTAATAAAAATAAAAACAAAGATATCTTTACATGTTTTGAACAGCGTGTTTGCTTTTTATCAACTTGCTTCTGCATGTCTGCATTTATATATTGTCAATACATTTATTTGAATTTGTCTGTTTAATATCTTCTAATATCATCATAGTGGAAATGGAAGCATCTCGCTCATCACAGAAGACAAAGCGTATGATTTTAACTTTCAAGAAAACAGATTTTTTCCTCAACCAATACCTATAAGAAAGGTATGTTGTTGATATTGGCGATGCATTATAATTTATTCCAATGAAGAATAATCCTGTTTATGATCACTGAAATTGTTGCAGAACATGAGTTTGTGTCTACCTAATCTTATTGCCTACCTGTGACACTAACTAACACACCTGTGATACTCAGTAGTGTAAATATTATCGGTGGAACACACCTATCACACACTCAATCTCATCTGGTTCTGTAATACTCACTAACATTCTTTGGAAACTCAGTAACAAATGCATGATACTGGCAGGTAATAGATCATTGATGCAATTCTATTTTTGAGGAGGGAAGGAACAATCTTCAATTCCTCTTTTTGTACTTGTAATAAATTGATGACCCCGAATAAAATATAATATTAGACTGTCACAATACCGGACTCGGTGGCATAATGGTTAGAGCGTCCGCTCGTAGTTTGGGAGGTTGGTGGTTCAAATCCTCTCAAACCCTGTCCGAGGGTGTCATCATGGTTAGAGCGTCTGCTCGTAGTTGAGGAAGTTGGTGGTTCAAATCCTGCCTGATTCATACCAAAGACTTCAAAAATGGTACGTGCTTCTTCCTTGCTTGATGCTTAGTATTTAAAGAGATAGAGCACAGACAAATGATGCTGGTAAGACAATGGAAAACCACCGAGTGTAACTCTCGCCAATAAACTGCTGTAAAGAGTTTGGTAAATCAAGAAAAATATCAAAATGAATTGCATTTTTGGAACCTTTGTCAGTGAGGAGAGTAACAGGTCTATTTCTACCTGAACACTTGTTAAATTATCAGAGGCTCACTGTGCAATGATTTTTGTTTTGTTTTTACTTGTAAAACATTATAGTAAACTGGGCTAACTTTGGAACTACATTTTCAGTTTTGACCACCAGTGACTACCACTCAAAATTACATTATTTTCGAACTAACTTAAGGGGCAATCAGAAATCGCAGAACACCTTTTAACACTCTAAACGACATTGAAGTAAATGAAATGCTTTTTTTTTTAATAATTATGTCACAGCATGTCTAACACATCTCATTCATTTTAATTTCATTTCAGGGAGAGATATTGCTGATAGACTGCGTTTATAACACCAAAACACGATCGAATATAACGACAGTAAGTATAACTTATTTTAGATGAGCATAACTTCAAATACATTGTGTTTGACTGATCTGCATGTGGTTTGGTGTGATATAACAGGAAGAGGAATTTCATTCTCAAATGTTAAACCTTTAAGAATAGTTTCATGAATGGAATGCAGAAAGGTGGGAGAGCATATTGGTTGCATTGGTGTATGGTTGAGGTGGGGTGGGGGTTGGGTGGGGCTGGAAGGAGTGGGGACAGGTAGTGGACAGCTGGAGGTGGGGTTATCGAGAAAAATGACAGGTGAATAAAATGAAATAATACAACAGTTTGTGACGGGCATGATACACGTCACAAGCTATCACTTGATAATGACATCATCTTTATATATATATATATATATATATATATATATATATATATATATATATATATATATATATATATATATATATATATATCTTCTTTCG
>NC_140964.1:118061105-118116105 GCF_056783735.1 Eptatretus burgeri
TAACCACAGCACATATAATGTTGAATAATACCTCCTTTTAGAGCTCTTGGGTCTGGACAGTAAATGCAGGTCTACAAATATCCATATTCATGCAATTTAGAGTTATGTGCATTTATGTTACACATACAAGCAGGGTATAGGCTTTGAGTTGCTGGATTGCAAACCTCCTGGAAGTAAAAATAATTATGGGGTTGGGGTGAGGACTTGAAGAAGAAATGGGAAGTTATCAACTGGGTTAATAGAAAGGGGTTGAGGACTTGGAGAAGAAAGGGGGAGGTGGGAGGACAGGTCGATTGATCGGGGGAACAGGAGGGAAGAGAAGGAACAAAGTTGAGAAAGGGGGTTGAAGCTGTGAAGGATGGAAGGGTTGAGTACTTGTGGTAGGGAGGGAACATACAGACTTTTGGGGACTTGTGGAGGGGGAGGGAGTTGAGGGTTATCTGATCGGATATAATAAAAGCAAAATTAATAATTAAACCGACTGGATAAGTTTGATCTCACATAAAGGGGTTCCACCCTCGAGCATACCTGATGCCTGGATGGATGCCAGTAAGCTGTGACAATACTGTTGCGGTTGAGGAAATTTGCAAACCACCATTCAGGTCCCGTAGGTGAGATATCTCTGTAAGTACATGTGTAGTTAGCCCAAACCCGTTGTTTAGAGGGAATAAATGTGATTCATTCGGGCTGCGACCCTTTGAGATAGCCGTTTTTCTGTTCTATCTTTATTTTGAACCAACCACGTCTCAACCGCCATCACACAACAACCACCAACCACAACGCCGCTTCACAACAACAACGCCAACAGCCACGATCTTTACCTTCACAACTCGCTCCCGCAAACATCGCATCACCGCCATTCCAAACGGCACCATGGCCATAAACCACCACCATAAACCCTCCACCACCTTCACCTCTCCTCCTTCTACCGCCATTCCCGCACCACCTGTGAGCACCGAGCGTCGGGCTGTCCTGGGCTCGTACAAGGTGTGCGCCGAACCGCGAGTGTAAAATGCGGCCTTTCCGAGGAGAATTCGGATCAGGAATGCTACACGCCCACTTCTGATCCGTCCAATCTGCAAGCGTGGGGCGGTTTGGCCCCGCCTCCAGGCGCGTCGGTGTAGAATCGATATATGCAAGTTCTCGGATCAGGGGAGACTCACGCCCCTTTTCCTCAGTCCAATGGGCGAGCGTGGCTCCACCCCCGAGCTCGTTCTGATCCAGAAATTTTCATATGGGTTCTCCTGCCGGCGTATAAAGTGCCGAGCGCAGGGCGAATTTGAGCAGTCTGTCGGGGTTCAGAGTCTGTCGGGGAGCTGCAGAGAGAGGAAGCCTGGATCTTGGAGGAGTGGGGAATCGGCCTTGGAAGGGCGAAGAGAGTTTTGGGGCAGAGTCGGGTTGGAGCGCGGAGTAGAGGCGGGAGGCGAGGGTGTACAGGTGGTTTGCTGCAGTCGGCTGAGGAGAATTGGGGAAGAGACCGAGTAGTTCGGGTCCGAGGAAAGGAAGACGGTGGTCGGCGACGAGCTCGCGGTGGAATCGCTCGTCGCGGGACCCAAGCAAGCCAGCTATCCTCTTTCCCCAGAGCATCAACAATTCCCCTCCCCTTTTCCCCTCCGCGCTGAGATAGTGCGAAAAGGGGGCCCCGTTCCCACCCCACTCCAAGCAGTGCCAACGAAACCCGCGAAGGAGCACGAAGTCGGGGCACCGCCGCGCCGCCACATTTGCAGCTCATCACGAAGACACGGGTAGGATCCACCCGGTCTCGCGGACCTGACCGCTCTTTCAGGTCCCGCGCAAATATTGGCCCACAGGCCCCGTCTGCCCCCTTAACTTTGAAGGTGGCCCTTTTCTTTTGCTTTTGAGTAAATGTGTTGTTGGCGCCGTCTGTAAAGTAAAACTGTGTAAGTGTTGCCGTGTGCTCACGTTGTTGGTAGTATCTCTGCATTGTTGTGTTTCTTTTGTTACATCTGCTTTTGGTGCATAATTGTTGTAATTGTATATGTGTGCTCTCCGTGTTCCGCGGAATAAATGTGCATTATGTTGAACTGTTTGCCCGTTTCGCTTCGTCTTTTCTTTAATTGAATCTCCATCTTGCTTCACGTAGAGGGTTGGTAGTGGGCTTAATATGCCCGATAATTAATCGGAACCGTCGAGGCCGACGATAACACCGCTCGGTTATCCCGATAGTACGGAACGGGTCGCTTAAGTGGCCCGTGTCTGGAGTCGACCTGCGGCGAAGTGCGATCGCCCGGTCTACCCTCCGCGTGGGTACTTAGGTAGGTCGAGTTTGGCGAACAACCTTATCCCACGTGGGGGGCCGATTAGCACGATCGTGGTGAGGCCGAAAGGCCCACCCGTGACTATCTCCCGGCGTTAGTCCGAGAGGGTCACGACAGAATTGTCCGTCCGGTGGGCGACGTGCCGCGATTCGAGTTATGTGGCCGCTCGCACGCCGGCGGGCGCGAATTCGCAACAATATTTTAGAATTGCCCTGCACTTCTGCGATCCCAGCTTAATTGAGAATATAGTATTTGTTTCTTATATCAACCTTGCTTGTTATTTCTACATGGATGGAGCGAAGTTGAGTTTGGACAGAATGTTGATACTCAACAGCATAAGTTGTTTACTTTTTTGAATGTGTCAATCGATACACCTCCCCAACTAAAAATGAATGCACCATTTGAAATCTTCCATCTTTATTATTTGCAACTGGAATGACGAAGAATACTCTTTCAGAGATTGTCTTGTCGACATATAATAAGAGCGAATTGTTTCTGTGTTAACCATTTTCTTTGATTTTTATACAATTCCATAAATCTGGGTCAATTATCCTGAAATTTGCTCCACTCCATTATTTTCACATGGGGAAGGTCATTGTCACAAAAAAAAAACTTTCAATTATCATTAATCAAGTTGAAGTTAAAACATAAAATAACGCCATTTTGCCCGATCGAGCATCATATGTCATGAATCCCATTCGGTGGGTTGAGGGGAGAGGCTTGCTGTGCTTCCCTGTTCGAAGGTGATTCTCCATCAGACATCACACCACTTGTATTTAAGATTTAAGGATTGACAGTCTCCCTGGGACTACACTAAGTGTTAGGAGTGGTCGCAGGATCCTGTATGACCTTGAACAAGGAAATGAGGAGGAAAATTGGCCCGTCTTTTTACCGTGTTGCACTCCCGAGTTAATTTTGTTGGTTTTTTTGCTTCAGTTTTAAACAACGATCTGCTTCGAAATATCTCAATATAAATACTAAGGTCTAAATAACCATATCTTGATTGGGAGACCCAACTTGTTGATAATAATCATTCGGTCTTTTGAGGTGGGTAAAGCAAATTTCTCAGTAGAGTCATATATGATGAGTAGAAATTCCACAGTAGATGGAACTATAGATGAGTCCCATTAAAGGTGAGATATATTTCCATTATGTCATTGCTTTGTACCTCATACTCGTTATCAGAAAACTGAAATGAGCATGCTCATGAAGTTGTAATACTGAAGGCCATTTTCTAAAGACCAATTTCTTACCTCCTCAGATAAATACCATTTTATTACCTCCCAAGATATAGTATTTTTGAGAATAAAATACATTTCAGATGGTCACAATCATAACCCAGAACCTAGTTGATTATTTCATGAAGTAGCTCCACATCCATTGCATATGAAGAATTAATATATTATTTTTGCACGTTTTATATCTGTGGACGTAATGTTATGTGTGCACTTCAGGGTGGTTTTCACACCGAACAAGAGATGTGCCTTGCTTATCTTCACTACTACCCACGTGTTGGCCTCGCTCGTTGCCGAAGTATTTACAATACAACAGAGATGATGTCTGACTTCCTTTCTGCGAATATGAAAAGCAAGTGAGTGACTCTTTATGACTTCAGGAAATAATCAACAAATTAATTTTGTCAAGTAAAGATATGAAACATCCTTTGTAAGGAATATGGAAACAGCAGTAGGAGCAAAGTTTAGAATTACCCACCATTTTTAGTCATCTTTCTGTACTGACCTTACCCAGTCACATCCAACTGTCCCTGCACTGTGTCCTTTTCTCCTGACAATGTTGAGAGCTTGTTGTCAAACCTCAACTCAGATTCTGCAACTGGTCCAGACGGCATCAGCCCACATGCCCTAAAAACCTGCTCCTCTTCTCTTGCTCACCCTCTCTCTGTTCTATTCACGCTCTCATTTGCTCAAGGTCATCTGCTATCTGCTTGGAAATCAGCAAACATTACCACCCTGCATAAAAAAGGTGCAAAAACAGATCCCTGCAATGACAAACCAATCAGTCTTCTCCAAATCATCAGCAAGGTTATGGAATCCATCTGCTTCAGACATGAAATCCTTGCTCTTCTCCCATGGCTTGATTTCCGATCATCCATTTGGTTTCAGACCAGGTCACTCTTCCCTGGATATGCTGCTTCTGCTCTTCCACCAATGGATGGAGGTACTCAATGCCAGACATGAAATCATATCCCGAGACATATCGAGTGCTTTTGACATGGTCTGGCACCCTGCGCTGCTCACCAAACTCTCTTCCTATGGTATCCAAGGCCATCTCCACTCATGGCTCACAGACTTCCTTTCCTGTTGCAGTCAACGTGTGGTCCTAAATGAAGTTCTCTCATCCCTTCTTCCTGTCCAGGCTGGAGTTCCTCAAGGCAGCATTCTGAGCCCTGTCCTTTTTCTGGTTTTCATCAATGATCTCTCTGACTCTCTGGAAAATCCTCATTATCTCTTTGTAGAAGACTCCCCCCTCTGTTGTACCATCTGGCGTGCCTCAGACCGGCAAGTCGCAGCTTATTCGCTCTCTGCAGATCTGCATAAAAAAATCACAAACTGGTCCAACACGTGGAACATGTCTATCAATCCTGACAAATCTCACACACTCACTATGTCTCTCCGAAAGAACCGTTTGGAAACCCCCCATCTACTTTCTCAACAATCTTCTGGAAGGAGTCCTTTCACTCAAGCTTCTGGGTCTCACTATCTGCCATGATCTTTTCTGGGAAAGCCACATTTCCAACCTGGCCTCCAAACCGTCACCGACTGGGAATCCTCCATCGTACAAAGTCCTTCCTCGGCCCACCTGAGCTCCTGACCACATACAAAGCTTTTGTCTGCAGCCTGATGGAGGATTGCTCTCCCCATCTGGGCTGGTGCTCCTGCCTCTCACCTTTCTCGGCTTCACGCTGTGGAAACAAAGGCATTTAGGATCATTGGTATTTTCTACGATGAGGCGAAGTCTTTGGGCCTCTCACTCTCTCACTGCAGGCAGGTCCGTGGTCGGTCTTTCTGTCTTCTACCGTCTTCTCTCCCGTCTCACCCCCCCCCCCTCTTGCTCTGTCTGTGATATGTTACGACCATATTTCTGCAGGGTGTTTAAGGTCCGACAACAACCTCCTTCTGGTAAAACTACCAAAATCTCGAATCACTGCTCACCTTCACTCTTTCATTCCTCCTTTTCCCCCACCTTTGGAATAAACTCCCACACTCTCTTCAATCCCATTCTTCCCTCCAGGCCTTCAAAACTGCTGTTCACCACCACCTCTTATCTTCCCCCATACAGAACCTCGATCTTTTCTACCCCCGTTAATCCACTCCAAACTCATCTTCAAATTCCTTGCTTTCCTTCCTGAAAGTCCCTATAATGTCCATCTTGTATACCCCATGTTCCCTGCCCCATCCCTCTCCCTTCCACAGATATTCTGATGTCTCTATTCCCCACTGTTTTGTCCTTCCTTCTCCCGCCCCTCTTGTCTCATGCCCCCCTTGCTGTGCATTGTGTATTTGCTCTGATATGAGCCTTGGCAATGTAAACAAACAAAAAGTATTGTTACGAATTCTCGCCCGCCGGCGTGCGAACGACCGCGTCTAACCAATAACAGTCGCTTCGCCCACCGAACGGACAATTCAATCACGACTTTCCGGAACAACGCTGAAAACCAGTCACGGGTGTGCTCCAAGCACACAACCTTGTCCGCACTCTACCCGTGCGCTACAGGGTCCGATCACCAAACAATCGATTTACCTAATTATTTGCGCGGGTTGATTACCAAGAGATTGTACCTCAGCGAGGCCTGCTTGGACACGAGCCGCTTAAGCAGCTCGCTCCTTTTTGGGATAACCGAGCGGGGTATTATCGCGAGGCCTCGCTGGACCCGATTCTACTATCGGCTATTAAAAAGCCCGCTATTATTAAGAAATGCAATACGGCAGTTCAATTGGGAAAAATGACGCGACGAACAGGTATACATTTAAAGAAGCACATTTATTTTTAAAACAACACATAAGCACATAAGCAGTCATGCAATGAATGAGGGAAGCACGCATGCAATTATACAGCCAAGCACAATGCAAAGGAACGAGCTAACACCATCTATCTATTATGTACAGTCACTTATACAGTTTTACTTGACGGACTCGGTGCCACAACTTTCATACAAAGAAAAGCAAGGAAAAACCCCAGGACAGACGAGGGGTAGACTGGACCTCTTTGGGTCTTTATTGCACGGAGCCGTGTAGACCGCAGAGGCTCCGTGAGGCTGCGCTGGTTACCTTCCTCGCTGGGGCGACCCACAACATTCCTTCCCCACGGCAGCTCGCGTAACCGCGGCTCAGCCGCGGCCTGGTGATTCGGGCCCCAGCCGGCAATACCTGAGAGGAACGAACGGGTCTTTGCTCTTTCTGAGTTGATGCTTTCTTTAAGAACCCGTTCGTCCCTCAGCGATGCTCGGACTGTTCCGAAGCCCGATCACCTCAGACCGTTCGGTGTTGGTTGGCGAGCTCTCCCCGGCTCGCACACGAACACGCAGCTCCGTGCGGCACAGCAGGCTTGGCCGTGCTCCCAGCTCGCGTCTCCTCCGCTCTCCTCAGCTTCTCCACCAACTGTAGGCTTCAGGCTCCAGGCGCTCCGAACCCCGACAGACACTCCACCGACTCACCCCGCTTGGCATTCCGCTCGGCCTTTTATAGGGCCCGAGAGACGAGGTTTGGCCTTCGCACGCTCACCTCTGATCTCTGATCTCTGATCTCGGAAGAAGCTTGCACAGAGCGGACGTGCTCGAGATCACTGACTTGCACGGCGAGCGGACGTGCTCGAGATCACCGACTTGCGCGACGAGCAAACCCCCGCGTGTGCCTGCAGCGATGCCGTTCAGTGTGGACTCGCCATGGCTGGCGCAAAGATGGCGTCGCTTCTGAGATGAAGGTGAGGCGATGTTGTTCGTGTTGATCTATTGGGGGAGATGTGGATTAGGGGATGGTGAGGAGATGTCGTTGTTGTGAAGGCGGTTGTGGAGAGGGTGGTTCGTGGTTGACATAGTGAAGAAGGTGGTTGGTGGTTGGCGTGGTGGAGAAGGTAGTTGGTGGTTGGCATGGTGGAGAAGGTGGTTGGTGGTTGGCGTGGTGGTTGGCGTGGTGGTTGGTCTAAAATAACGATAGTAAAACAAAAACGGCTAACTCAAAGATCACAGCCCGGGTGACATGAATATTTCCCTTTAGACAACGGTGGGGAAATCTATCTGAACACAGACTTATCGGCATAACTGATCTAAGGACCTATATGGTGCTCTGCGAATTTCCACAGCCGTAACAGTATGTTTCACCCTCATTGTGGATCATAACCAAAATGTACTAACTCTTGTCTATTGTGGCATTACAATAATCTTGGACTCTAAGTCGTTAAATCACTTAACGGAATGTCAATGCAACAAATCAACTCCCATTATGGGTAATTGCTGCATTTTCTGTTAACAAAAGGCATCGGCCATCAAGCAAAAGTATTGCCTTCTGCATTGCTATAACACAGCCATACCTTCCAACATAATATTTGAATAACTGATTATTATCATGTTTGTTATTTGCCCCCATTGGACTTCGTCCAAAATGGGGGCTTATGGATTCGGTCTCGTCTGTCTGTCCATGCGTCCGTCTGTCCGTGTGTCCATACATCACTGTGTTGGTCCACAGCCATATCTCGGACATGTATGGATCAATTTTGTTCAAACTTGGCAGAAAAACAATGAATGATGGTATACAGACGCATCATTTATTTTCATGATTCGATCAAAAATGGCTGACTGGCAGCCATTTTAGTTACAAAGACCTGATGTTGAACACATCCTCAACTACCTATCGGACATGCATTTACTGATCTTGTTTAAACTTTGCACACAGAAAAAGAATGATGGCTTACATATGCTTGTCATTTTATTTTGACATGAGATACAAGATGGCCAACTGGCGGCCATTTTGTTACTTAAACCTGTCCCCAACCATTTTTCGGACATGATGGTCCGATTTTGTTCAAACTTGGCACAAGCACAGTACAAGATGGCATATATGTGCACCTCACTTTATTTTGTGATCTGATCAAAGATAGCAGACTCATAGACTGGCGGCCATTTTAGTTGTTTAAAAAAATAAACCAGCATTGAATATGTCCTCACTCATTTCTCTGACATGCATTTACCAATATCATTATTTTTTTATTCCTATACCATGAAGCATGTTTCATGAAAAAAAATTCTGATTACTCTTTTTCAATTTCACCCCGATCACCTTCAGGTACAGTTTACAAAAACTGATCAGACAGCCTTTTCAACTCAATAATGATAATTTTTGATTGTACACATACAGTTATAGAATTTATTTTATACATAAACAAATATTCTTAAATGTTACACTGTTTTAATTCAGTATATCTCCCCCAAAATATATGAACATTGAATCCCTTCTGTGAAATATTTGCATTCCCAATCGAAAACATCACATGTCACGTGACCAACTATCTTAAACAATATAACTACGTGACCCACGTCATTAATATTCATGATCAAATAACCAAATCATATGCAATCTTCCATGTCACATGATCACTCAAATCAGTTGTGCATACACATAAATCTTGTAAATATGGTCAAGCCCTTTAACTCCATCCAGCAAAATTACGAAAACCATGGCGGCTATGACATTTTATGTCTTTGTCTCCTCGTTAATTATAGCATTTATATTTGTTAATTTTCATTCTTATATTGTGTTTTACAGAGGTTGTGTTGTTCTGCCGAATACAAAAGAAGTATGCAAGAAATATATAACTGTAATGTCGCAAGTTGATTGGAAAATGGACATGATTGATGCATTTGAAGAAATAACGAGCAGACTTTCATACGAGGTCAAGCAATACACGACACAAACTGTAAGTGGTTTTTATTACTTCCGTACTTTTTTTTATTGCAGTACCTAACATTTAAGAAGAAAGTTGAATAACATTTTTTAAATAAACTGGTTTAAAAATATATATTCATATCATGTTGAATTTTTTTTTCCCAAAAGAGACAATGGCAGTACAGTGCAACAAAGTTACCCAATTTTGTACAACTTGAAGTTCATCAACGCAAAACATCCTCGAGCATTTCTAAAAATGAAGGTGCTGTTTGTTTTCTACCATCGTGGTGGACAATGATTGTGTTTCTCATCGTTTCCATCATAATGCAAAAATAATTCATGATCTTGTGCCAAATTAATTTTCACTCTTGAGATATTACCGAATCGATGAGTATAGTGACTCAACAGCATAATAACTTGCAAACCCTTTCGTTTTCAATCATTTATACTATTCTTTATTATCTCCTGCATCACTGTTATTTTAACTTCATATTGTGCTGCTCTTTAAAGAATAACATAATAATATAATATGTTTATCCGGTTTGTTTGTTTCTCCATCTGATAATTTTGTCTTAAACTACTCGACCAAGTACCATATAACCCATTTCATTAGAAAGGTCTCTGTCCAAGGAGTTCTAGCTGCATATTATTGTTTTCTATTATGAATTACCTGACGTTTTTTTTCATTTACCTTGCTTAACCGCTGATTTATTGAAAAAAGAAATCGCGAAATTGTCATTTGAGACTATCATTTGCGCCTAATTCAATTCACATGTTTAATGTTAATGTGAAAAGGGTATGATGCACCATTTTTAAATTGAACTGCCATTGGATGAAAAATTTCCATGTTTCACGTGGACAACAAGAAATAATAAAATTAAATTAAATGATGGACCAAATATCCTCCTCCTACACCAAAATTTATTGTGCATCTTTGTGTAACATTGTTAAGAATTGGAGGAAAGAGGGAGGGAGGACAGAGAGTTGGAGTTGAGGGGACATAGAATTTGGAGAGGGAGGTTGAAGTACTGGGAAAGGGAAGGGGGTGTGTGTTGAGGACTTGAAGAAGATTGGGGGGGGGCAGAGAGTGTACGGAGAGTGTACAGAGAGTTTGGAGAGGGAGATTGAAGCTTTTGGGGGTGGGTTGAGGACTTGGGGTTGGGAGCGGGCATTGAGGACTTGAAGAAGAAAAGGAAAGAAAGGATAGCGAGTTGGAGAAGGGGGCAGGGGTAGAATGAGAACAGAGTTGGGAGAGGGGGATTGAGACAAGCGTTGGGGGGGGGGGGGGTTGCAAACTTAGGGTTTGGGAGGGAGTTGAGGACTTTATTTGCACTCTGGCCACAGTAATACCCTTCATTCCACAAAACATTCCAGAAGCATAAAAAAAATCTGAAAACCCACTCCGTGGGAGGAATGCCTGTGCAGTTTCCCTTCGCAGGGCAGCTCACCAGATGATGGGGTTGGAGCAAAGTCTGTGGGACCTCCAATCTTTGATGATAGGAGGGAAACCACAGGGTAACATTCCCAGGTCAGATTGCAGGAGAGTGTGTCAGGTGGTGCTGAGGTGTCATCCACCGCACGGCAATCACTGTGGGTTAACCTGAAGCAGTCCCTTCGAGTGGGTGCTGAGAATGTCCTATCCCTAAGAGAGGATGATCACCTGTCTCTGTCATCATCTGAGCTCATGCATTTGGACATTGGTATTGCAGCACTCTCTGAAATTTGGAGAGCGGATTATGGTGAGGTCATGGCGGGTAATTCCACCTCCTATTGGTTTGGTCGCTTTTATGGTTACCATGCCCATGGAATTGTTGCAGCTGTGTCCAATAAGCTGACTCCAATGATAATTTAGGTAACACCAGTCAACAAGCGTATTATGAGACTGAGGATTCGTCACTCCTTGGGTGTCATTTCCCTAGTCTCTGTATATGCTCCGACTGAAGCGAGTGATCTCCCCATAAAGGACGCATTCTATGCCACGCTCGAGTCTGTGGTTGATCAGTGCCCAGGCACGATACACTTCTAGTCTTGGGGATTTCAGTGCATCGAATAGAAATGATAGGGATGGTTATGAGATGTGTGTTGGGGCCATGGGTCTGGAACTGTGAACCAGAATATAACTAAGTTCCTTGACTTTGCAAGAAGTCATGGACTTAGGGTGGCTGGTTCATGGTTTCAGCATCCACAAACTCATCGCTGGACTTGGCATTCCAATGCTGGCAGTGTGGCATAGGAGACTGACCACGTGATCGTTGATGATTGCTGGAGGATGATCCAGAACTGTAGGGTCTACCGGAGTGCTCAGTTCCTCAATACTAACCAACGGCTTGTTGTAGCAACTATTAAGTTGCACTTTAAATCCAGGAGAATGGTACCATCCCAACCTGGGATGGATGTTGGCAAGCTCAAGGATGAAAGGATCGCTGTGGAGTTCACAAACAGGCTGAGTGGACATTTGTGGGGGATGGGTACCCTGAGGGATCCTGAAGAGTTGTGGAATGTCTTCAAGACCACCATCCTTGATGTTGCCGGTAGAAGTCTTGGAACTCACCATGGGGCAAAGAAGAATTTTGTCTCTAGGGACACTGGATACCATTGCCCAGAGTCACAGGGCCAGGCTGAATGGCAGAGCTGAGCTGTTCAGGGAGCTGAGGTGTAAAACAGTACGTGCGCTAAGGGTGGACAAGGAGGCCTATGTGCGAGGAATCTGTGAGGGGGTAGAGCATCACCTGTGGTCAACTGATTCTTCGTCTTGCTTACAGGGGAATTCGTGCATTGCGTTCATCCAAGCCCATCCCTCCGTGTACTGCAGTGAGAGCAGAGGGTGGTGGGCTCTTGATAGAGGAGTCCGAAGAGAAGGCCCACTGGGCCGGTTCCTTTGAGCAGTTGTACCAGGCTGATCAACCATCTGTGGAGTTGGACATCAGTGGTTTTACAATCCCTATTACTGACCCTCCAATGAACTGTGGTCCACCTTCCTTTGTGGACACACAGGCTGCGGTGATCCGGTTGAAATGGGGTAAAGCTCCAGGGATCTGTGGCATCCATTCGGAACTTCTCAAGGTTGCTGGAGATGCTGCACTCATGTCATTGCATGCAGTACTGTGCTCTGCTGGAATGCAGGCATCATCCCATCCGACTGGAACATGGACCTTCTTGTCCCTCTCTGGAAAGGGAAGGGTGATTGCCAAGACTGCAACAACAACTGAGGGATGAGGCTGCTCTCAGTGCCGATCAAGGTCTTTGCTCGGATATAATTCTTGAGAGGGTTCGCCACCATCTGGATTGAGCACCAGTGTCCAGAGCAGTCAAGCTTTTTACCAAAGAGGTCAATGATTGACCGTATCCTTGCTCTTCAGGTCCTCACCGAAAGCAGACGAGAGTTTGGGCAGGGGCTCCTCACAGCCTATGTTGATCTCTGTGAAGCATTTAATTCAGTGAATCAGAATGTCCTCTGGAGTATTCTTGGTGTTCGTGGGGTGCCACCAAAATTGATCGATCTAATGTCTGGATTATACTCTGGTACTGAGCGCGCTGGGAGATGGGGTGGTACAATCTCTGACTTACTTCCAGTTGTTACTGGAGTTCGTCAGGGATGTGTACTGGCTGCCACACTTTTCAGCACTTGTTTAGACTGGATTCTGGGGAGGATGTTGGAGAGATCAAACTGCGGTGCATAGATTGGGAATGTCAAGATGTCTGACCTTGATTTCGAAGATGATGCAGTCATCTTTGCAGAGACTCCTGATATCCTTTTGGGGGCACTCGAGGTGCTGAATGAGGAGTCGGAGCCACTGAGATTATGGGTTTCCTTGGTCAAACCTCAGATACAGGCTTTCAGTGACATTTTGGATACTTCTATCCTGTCTGTACCTGTTTGTGGGGATGATGTTGAGGTCACGGAGAGATTCACTTACCTTGGCAGTGAGATTCATGTCTCTGCTTGCTGTGAGCCAGAGGTCAACAGACGTCTGGGTTGGGCCTGCAGAGTCATGGATTCACTGGATTATGGGGTGTGCTGCTGCCTGCACGGGAGGCCGAAAGTCTGAGTCTCCAGGTCTTTGGAGCTTCCAGTCCTGCTCTATTGATGTGAGACTTGGACTCTGACCAGGGATCTGAGATGGAGACAATTCCTTTGGTACCACATCTCTTCTGAGAATCCTTGGCTATTGCTTGTCGGTTTTTGTGTCCAACAAGCAGTTGCTGAGAGAGACTCATATGAGATTTGTTACCTGCATCATTCATGAGCGTCAGCTGTGGCTGTATGGACATATGGCTCGTTTTCCTGATGCTGATCCTGCTCACCAGATTCTCTTAGCGAGGGAGCCTTGTGTGTGGAGGAGGCCAATGTGCCGACCACATGCCTTGTTGCAAGTTGATGCAAGTTGATCATCATCTTGAAAGGAGATGGGGATGGGCCAGGCATCTGCCTGGGGGATGGCTAGATCCAGGCCTCTGGCGCATACTCGCATACCTGACTTGACCCTGTTGAGGAGTTGAAGAAGAAAGGGGAAGAGGAGGACTGAGAGTTGTGGTGGGGGCAGAGAGGGGACAGTTAGGAGACAGGGGGGTGTTGAGATTTTAATGTGGGGTTTGAGGACTTGCAGTGTTGGGGGGTGGAGAACTTGGGGTTGCTGGAGGTGTTGAGGACTTGGGGTTGAGTGGGAGTGTTGAGGACTCGGGGTTGAGTGGGAGTGTTGAGGACTAGTGGTTGAGTGGGACTGTTGAGGACTTGGGCTTGAGTGGGAGTGTTGAGGTATTGTGGTTACGGCGGCGGGGGGGTTGATGATTTGGGGTTCGGGGGGGGTTGAGGAATTGGGGTTGGTAGAAGAAATTGAGGAATTGGGGCTGGGAAGAGGGTGAAAGGGGTGATGAGGACTTTGGAGTCACATTTTACGTTATGTAGAATTTTTGCGGTTTCCCTGCTTATTTTTTCAGTGAAACAGCTGTAATTTAACATTTTTATTGATAGTTGTTGGAATTAGAAACGCATATAAGGATGTTAAGAGTGCTCTGATACTAACATTTAATAATTGTGATAAATTTTCAGTTTCGATAAATTCCACATATTGCCAGCCAGCATATTTGTGTGTACAACATGTGCAATGATGATTCTGTGTTTACAATAAAATAATAAAAATATATACAATGGATGAAGTGCTGTCCTCTTCTTAACGCTGCTGGTGTAATGGCTCCAATTATTACCTTTCTCTTGTGGGTTCGGGTGAGCTCAAACTTTTTTTATTATTATTATTATTTTTTTTTTGTATACCGTGTCGAGGCTTGTGTGAGAGCTAAAGGCTCTAAGCAAAATATAAATCTCAAACCTTTTTTTGGCTCGAGACTTTCGCAACCAGTTGGCCAGGCATATCGTTTGATAAGAGGTAACAGGTATTTAGAATTTAATCAGGGTTCTGGCAATAATTCACTTACTTTGTGAAAGACACTGTGAGCTATTTCACTTCCACCAATGAATGCTAGCAGACTGTACACCCATCCGAAAGTCTGTGATGTAATGTCCTGCCTGCAACCTAACTGCCTAACTGAAAGGTGGTGTCATTGGTTCATGCTCAGTGGGTGGTAACACTCCATTAACATAACATCACCAAGGAGGCAGTGATGTGTCACCTCACTGGCCAATATCAGACCATGAGCAAAGGACATTCAGACATGGGGCATGGCTGTGGGATAGGGCATAAAGGGGTGTGGTTCTATTCCCTTGGCTCTCTCTTTGGAAGTCCAGGCAGCTGTGGTGTCTTTTGCTGCCATAGCCATGGGGCTGACCTGTGCCTTTTGTGGTGCTCGTTTTGTAGACTTACTCATTAATATCATTTTGAAAGACCTTGTCTGCCCCCAGGCAGCGTCCATTGTGAGCGAAAGTGATTGTATGCTTATGGTGCCTAAGATCCTTCTTCTATTTAGTGCATTTATTTATATACGAGCAAATACAACCAGTCACTTCGCTGATGGGGGGTATTAAGGAGGGGGTTGAGAGAGGGGGGGAGGGAGAGAGAGGAAGAGAGGAGAGAAGGAGGGGAGAGAGAGAGAGAGAGAGAGAGAGAGAGAGAGAGAGAGAGAGAGAGAGAGAGAGAGAGAGAGAGAGAGAGAGAGAGAGAGAGGCAAGAGGGAGGGGACGCTAGGAAAGGGGAAGAGCGAGGAAGGGGGAGGTTGGAAAAGCTATGCCTCACCAAACATTTCTATACCGTGGGAGGGAGGGATGAGAGGAGGGAGCGAGAGAGAGAGAGAGAGAGAGAGAGAGAGAGAGAGAGAGAGAGAGAGAGAGAGAGAGAGAGAGAGAGAGAGAGAGAGTATGAAAAGAAAAAAAAAAAGAGGGAAAGGTGAGGGATGGAGTTGGGGTTAGTAAAGAGAATGAAAGGTTATGCTTAATGACCAAACACACACACACAAAAACAAACACATGTCAGAGCAGCTGTACACACAATGACACAACAGGGTTTATAATGTCATCTGCTGGCAAATCTGCAAAATCTTTGATGTCCCAGTTCCAAAAAAATTGGGGGAACATGAACCAAAAGTAATCACTGAAAACATGGAAGTACCTACCGATCACGTATGAACTAATGATCCTATCGAGCATGAACATCAAAAGCAAAGCGTTGTGACCAGATATTTCACTGAGGTACTAAAACAAAGAGAAGAAGGCATTGCTGATTGAAGTGGTAATAGCAGTGATTTTGGAATAAACAATGCAGAAATCAATAAAATGACCAAACACCAAAACCTCAAGAATGAAGTGAGAAGATCCTGGAAGCTGAAGAATGCCAAAGTTGTACCAGTGAAAGCTGGACCTACAGGAATGATGACAATGAACCTCACAGAGATATTAAACATAGGGGCAATACCCCTGGGTGCTCACCTGGTAGCAGCTGGATAAGATAATCAGGCAACCACTGGTAGGCATGGATGAACCACAAATTATACAAAGGAGATGAAAGTAAATACCTATGGATTTTGTTTTAATGCTATGAACAAACCTTGGTACATCATGGTTGATAAAGGTTGTGGTCGAGATTCATCGAAATTGTGTGTGTGTGTGTGTGTGTGTGTGTGTGTGTGTGTGTGTGTGTGTGTGTGTGTGTGTGTGTGTGTGTGTGTGTGTGTGTGTGTGTGTGTGTGTGTGTGTGTGTGTGTGTGTGTGTGTGTGTGTGTGGCTTCAGAAAAGAAAGCAAATACATCTGTTGGGGGTGGGGTTGCCCCTCCCCTCTGTAGAACCTCTTAGACACTAATTTTTTTTTTTAATGTTGTGAACAAACTTTGGTACATCATGGGTGATGAAGGTTGTCGTGAAGTTTCAACGGAATTGTGTGTATAGTTTAAGAAGAAAGGAAATACCTCTTTAGGGAGGCAACCCACTCTCCCCCAACCCCATTAACTTGCTCTGTAGACCCCTTCAGACCCCGTTTTTTTATGCCATCATGGGTGATGAAGGTTGTGGTCAAATTTCATTGAAATCGTATGTGTAGTTTCTGAGACGTATATGTGTATATGTGTATATATGTATATGTGTATGTGTATATGTGTATATATGTATATGTGTATATGTGTATATGTGGACGGATGGATGCACTCCGTGCCATCACATAAGTTCCTCGAAACTACTTTACAGGTGAGCTAAAAACTATCCCTGGAAATAAAATAACAAACGAACTACAGTTGGAATCTGTCCGGGGCTGAGCGACGATTTTGAAGAGAACCCTCGGCCCAAAACTTTGAGAACAGAAAACGTCACAGCTTGGTCCATGAATCGTGACCCCTTACTGAAATGAAGGTGGATACTTTGAGCCTGCCCTGGGAGGACTCCATTCTCCATTCTGAAACCTTCATATGGAGATCCCAATTACAAAACACACACACCCAGACCTTGTAGGTCTCTGTTTCACCTCTTGATGAACCCCACCTACATGTGGAGATAGCAGGAAACAGCAGCAAAAAAACACACACACACACATACACACACACTGCCTTTTATCAGTACAGATAAATATTTGGCTTTCATGCTTTTAATTGATTCTCTTGCCCAAGTTTTCTTTACATGTTCTGTTCCTTGTACGATACTCACTGAGACATGCAAAACGAAAAAGAAAAAAAAAACAGTGTTATCTCTGTGTGTACCATGTGTGCACGTTGCTTTTCCGAGTTCCAAGATGGCCGTGTGACGACTTCACCGTTGTGTGCACCTTCGTATAAGTGTACTTTCCTTTTGCGAATTCCAAGATGGCCGTGCGACGGCTTCACTGTTGTGCACGTTCATGTAAGTGTACATTCCTTTTGCAAGTTCCAAGATGGCCGTGTGATAGATTCACCGTTGTGTGCACGTTCATGTAAGTGTACGTTCCTTTTGCGAATTCCAAGATGGCTGTGCGACGGCTTCACTGTTGTGCACATTCATGGGCTAACGCTCTCTCAAGTCAGTATCATAGAGATCAGTATCATAGAAAATGCAGACATCTCTTGTCGCACCCCTTGTTAACCAATAATGGACAAGATTTGAATATTTTCTGCAGTTACCATGAACACAATTTAATTTTCCACATTTAAAGAAAGCAGAGGAGATGAGAAAAACCCAAATCGATAGTAATTAACATTTTAATAATTCGGAAACTCTCTGCGACCATCCCACAGGTCGAGTTGTCGAGACGCGGAGACTGCTGGGAAACCATTAAGCCATGCCCCTCACTCTGGTGCCTTTCTGCTGACGTGAAATCGATGAACAAATGTAACTTATAAACGGCTGAGTGCTGACATGTGAGCTGTTTTGTCATTTAAAATGACTAACAAGTCATAAATAAAAAAAATCATCCCACTTACTCCCCATGAGGAGTACTTGCCACGTGCCAAGTTTCAATTTTTTCCTTGGTGCGATTTCAGAGATACAGAGGTCCAAATTTTCTACTTTGATGAGTCAAAAATTACATTAAATTTTGTTCAACAAAACGATTCCATGATTTCTTTTTAATCTACAATTGTTTATTTTTCTATGCTTTAATTTCAGAGTACATTGAAACATTAAACTGCTTAAATTTCAGTAAAAACTGGAAGAAATTTGTTTCAATCCAAAACAAATGTTTTGTTGATAGGCTGAACCCTCACAAATGTTTTCAGCCTACTTGTAACTTTTTCATTCAAACCTCTCAGTGGTGATAACAAACTCATTTTTGCTGTCTCATTATTGTTATTTGTCAGTTACATATCCAGTTTCTCACGCTATTTGTTTGCTTTCAGGAAGTAAAATAATGACATATAGTAATAAGCATGTGGCCCAACCAAGTGTCAGCAAAATATGAATCAAAACTCTTACTAAAGTCATGGAAATGCAACAGAAAAAATGCACATGAAATCCACCAATCAATTTTAGAAAGGAAAATCCACCAAGCTTGAAGGATAAATCAAAAGCTGACGTTTCAAGATTAGCATATTTCGATTCAGCAGAAGACGTTTACATCTGCAGAAAAAGTGAACACAGTCACATCCACTGTTTTATGGACACTTCAGAGTGAATTTTCTGTTGACATAAAAATGTTGCTTTTACCACTGGACCATGTGTGTTGAAAAATATGATATTGTGCAGAATAATTTCAAATGAATGCAGTTTCTCAAAATGTACTACATCTATAATGTTGGTTGGATCACAGAAACTTTTTGATGACCCTCGGTATTAAAATGATGGAAATGGATGAGTTTTATTTTAAATACTGTCGGACCCGGACATTCGCGGGGCATACGTTCCTGACAAATGCCATGATTGTCAAATCTGCTAATGTTGGGGCATTGTTTCAATGAGAAAAATGGGGATAGATTCCCAGCAGATTGTGATTCATCAGGGAAAACTAGAGGGGGAGCACTATGTAGAGTGCAAAACCTCCGCCGCCAATACTGCTAGGTCACTCAAGTGAACCTGATATCCTATTCATTCAATTTGACATCAACAGTGCTCACAGAGTTATAGTTTGCAACTTTCCCTTTTACTTTTAACTTTTACATACTCAATTCATTCGTCATAACTCGATTCCTTGAGACAGAAATTGATTTTATGTGGGTATATCCACCAGAAGTTCCAAAATCAGCCGCAATTATAATTTTGGCATGTTTTTTTGTTGGAAATCACTTATAACATGTAGAAATGCAAAAAAAAAAAATCTAAATTTTGTTGAAAAAAAAGTTGCAAAATTTTTTTTTCTCTAACAATTTTTTTGGGGGTAGGGGGGTTGGAAATCACTTAAAACATGTAGAAATGCAAAAAAAAGAAATCGAAATGGAAATCACTTAAAACATGTAGAAATGCAAAAAAAAAACATTCAAATATTTTTTCAAATTGGCCGCCATAGCGTCCATATTGGATTTTGGACCAACTCCAAAATCTAATGGCATGGTCTTTGGACCAGACCTAACCCCCCACCAAGTTTCGTCAAAATCCGTCAAGGAGTTTTTCCGTAATACTGTTCACAAACAAACAAACAAGCAGTCATAGACTTGTACTTACGAAATCGTCAACTTGACCTCTGACCTTGTCGAATAAAAGCTGTCTCTCGAGAAGGAAGCGACGCAAACCAGAAGTTTCTACGATGATTCTTTACCAAACCATCAAAAATCGAATGTTTTGGATGTTTGACCTCACTGTGACCTTGACCTTTGACCGATTTTGACCAAAATCTAATCAGCACTAGCCACCACCCTCCTGAATCACGTGGTCTAATTTGACATTGGTAGCTTCTTCCTTTCTCGAGTTATCATTTTTTGGATGTTTGACCTCACTGTGACCTTGACCTTTGACCGATTTTGACCAAACTCGAATCAGCACTAGCCATCACCCTCCTGAATCGCGTGGTGCAATTTGACATTGGTAGCTTCATCTGTTCTCCAGTTATAGTGCCTACAAACAAACAAACAAACATACAAACAAACAAACAAACAAACAAGCAGTCATAGACTGGTACTTAAGAAATCTTCAACTTGACCTCTGACCTTGTCTAATAAAAGCTGTCTCTTGAGAAGGTAGCGACACAAACCAGAAGTTTCTACGATGATTCTGTACCAAACCATCAAAAATCGAATGTTTTGGATGTTTGACCTCACTGTGACCTTGACCTTTGACTGATTTTGACCAAAATCTAATCAGCACTAGCCATCAGCCGCCTGAATCAGGGGGTGTAATTTGACATTGGTAGCTTCTTCCAATCTCTAGTTATCTGTACCAAACCATCAAAAATCGAATATTTGACCTCACCGTGACCTTGACCTTTGACCGATTTTGACCAAAATATAATCAGCACTAGCCATCACCCTCCTGAATCACGTGGTGTAATTTGAGATTGGTAGCTTCTTCTGTTCTCGAGTTATCGTGCCTACAAACAAACAAACAAATAAACAAGCAGTCATAGAGTGGTACTTACGAAATCGTCAACTTGACCTCTGACCTTGACTAATAAAAGCTGTCTCGAGAGAAGGTAGCGACGCAAACCAGAAGTTTCTACGATGATTTTGTACCAAACCATCAAAAATCGAATGTTTTGGATGTTTGACCTCACCGTGACCTTGACCTTGGACCAATTTTGACCAAAATCTAAGCAGCACTAGCCATCACCCTCCTGAATCAGGTGGTGTAATTTGACATTGGTAGCTTCTTCCGTTCTCGAGTTATCGTGCCTACAAACAAACAAACAAACAAACAAACAAACAAACAGAAACTGAAATTATCAATATACTTACGAAATCTTTAGATTTTTAGATTTCGATTACGAAATTTCGATTACGATTAGATAAAGATTACGAAATCTTTAGATTTCGTAAGTAACAAGCAGTCATAGACTGGTACTTACGAAATCGTCAACTTGACCTCTTACTTTGTCCAATAAAAGCTGTCTCTCGAGAAGGTAGCGACACAAACCAGAAGTTTCTACGATGATTCTGTATCAAACCATCAAAAATCGTAACGTCGACCGAAGCAAAAATCTCCATTTCTCCACGCAATTATATTATACCTTAACGTAACTCAACGACGCGTCTGCTCGAGCGCACTGCATCATGGGACGACCCGTGACGCGTCGAGTGAAATATTTTTTATACAATCTTAAAACGTCTCCAAAACATCCGATTTTTACTAGAATTTCGACAACCGAGTTATAAGCATCCTAAGCTATCGCAAAAACCGAAGACAAAATTAAAATCGAAGTTAAAATGAACTCGTAACGTCGAGCGAAGCAAAAAATACTCCATTTCTCCACATGAATTTACGGAATTATGTTTGACCTCACTGTGACCTTGACCTTTGACTGATTTTGACCAAAATCTAATCAGCACTAGCCATCACCCTCCTAAATCACGTGGTGTAATTTGACATTGCTAGCTTCTTCCGTTCTCGAGGTATCGTGCCTACAAACAAACAAACAAACAGAAACGGAAGTCATCAATATAATTACGAAATCTTTACATTTCATAAGTAACAAACAGAAAGGAGTGAAAACAGTAACCTCCATCCATCTTCGATGGCGGAGGTTAATTAACAATCCCGCAAAAATCCGCAAATACATACTGTACATGAAAAAGCACACCTGTGAAAAGCTGCGAAAAAGAACCCGCAAAAACCCGGGGGAAAAAAAACAATGAATATGCCTGCGAAAAAGCACAAAAAACCCTGCAAAAAAACACGACAAAAAATACTGTGGATACACCTGCGAAAAAATTCCAAAAAAAAACTGCAAAAAAAATAAACCGCGAAAACGCGAAAAAAACAACCCGTGGATACGCCTGCGAATAACTGCAAAAATGCGGAAGAAAAACTATGGATATGCCTCCAGTAAAATGCAAAAAAATAAACTGTGAAAATGCGAAAACTTCACTGTGCCTGTGAAAAACTGCAACAAAAAAATTGCAAAAAAAACTGAAAAAAACCGCGTATACACCTGTGAAAAATCGCAAAAACATGAAAAAAAAAAACAACCTTGGATATGCAAAGCACAGGGCTGCGAACGTAGAAGCAGATCACATTTTATGAACTGTGAATGTCAGGATCCGATAGTATCTAATTTTTGTATCTTCAGTGGACATCATGACTGACCAGAGATTACTAATACCTTTTTTTGCATTGAAGTCAGAAATTGTCAAATCGCTTTGCAGTTTGATCCCCCATTCGTAAGAAAACAAAAGGAATGCATTATTTTAGTATAACATATCGTTAGGGTATTAAGGTTTACGAAATGTGAAATTGAAGTATTTCAATGGCATGTGTTGTTTATTTCTTTGATTAGTTAGTTGGCAATCAGATTCATTCCAGGTCCTTAAACCGTCAGATGTTTTGTGCTGTGCTGAAAAAAAATTCGAAGCAAACTATTCTGATATTCCTTGCTTTGGAAATGTCAGATGGTTAAATTGAGATGTAGTTTTGCAGCAATTTGATGATCTGTTGCAATTAATCCATGACCTTTTGAAACGAAAAGGAAAGTCGGATCTCATCGAGATATATGAAAATCAATGTGGCTATGTGAGCTTTTCTTCCTGAAAGATCTGACAAGGCATTTGAATGATCTAATACTGACCTGCCAGAGCTAGGCAGTGCTGACAATCTCCAAGATGACAAAAGTATCTTGAAGATTGCTGCAAATATACTGGAGTTAATTTCAAAGTTTGAGGTTTTCTGCCAGAATTTCTAATGCTGACTTTACGAACTTCAGTATGCTTTATGCTTAAGAAATTAATCGATATAAAGTTTATTTATGAAAGATCAGTGTTCTTCCAACATGTATACTATGACTGAACAGCTACCCACTGGTATTCACATTGCTGCACATGCACCTTGTTGATCCATAATTTCCAGCACTTCCAAGAATACCAGTCATCATATTTTCAGACCATGGTGTGATTTATTCCCAGGTGTAACGTGCAACACTTTATTGAAGGAGAAAGGCAAAGGATGATGAAGGTTGGAAAACTTTATAATCTCTCAGCTGCTAAATCATATTTCTGTTTCTTCAAGCCACCTGCCTTTTTGCAAGTCCTGCATGTTCCACATGGATGAGCTGGTTGCCTCTCAACTCCCATTCACAATCACTTTTATATCCCAGCAGGTGGCAGTGTAAAATAGCTAATCGTGCTTGTCAAGCCAAAGAGCAACACAGGCACTCCATTACATTTAAAGCCTCAACAAAGTTGATATTAGTAAAAATTTACTACAAATTCAAAAGTTAAATTTGACTCTTACATCAAGTGTGCCAGTTGTCATTGAGAGGTCAGTGACCTCCTTGTCTTCTACTATGTGCTTCAGTGTCTTTGATCATTTTTTAAAATTACTTTTATACAATGTCGAGGCTCGTATGAGAGTGAACACACAGAACGCAGAACAAGGGGAGCAGGAGACAAGATGGGGTGGGAGAGGGAAGGAAAAAAACAGTGGGGAACAAACATGAGATCTTTGGTAAGGAGAGGGATGGTGCAGCGTACACAGGGTAAACAAGATGGACACTCCAAGGACTTTCAGGTCCTTACACGACTGGATCTCGAGCAACTCTTCCTCTTCTGAGACATGTTTCCTCAATGGGAATCTCTTGTGTTGAATTAATTATTCTATTCTGTGTTGAATGATCTTTTGTAATATATTGCTTGCATGTGAAATCAAGAAAATGGTTCGGTTATTTGAACATTCTCTTGCATCCCCTTTCTTTGACAAGCCAATTGTATGACGACCGACTGCTTCCAATATTTAGTCCATACAATCCTGCTCCAGCTTTGTGTACAGATAGTTGTTTAAATGTTGATTGCCTCCTCCCCGACCCAAGGGCAGTACACAGGTTAATGAAGGGACAGCAAAAAGAAGAGGGGGGAAGCCAATAGCAGGGCCGAGGGACAAAATAGACAGAGATGAACAATCAAGGGATGTGGGGACGAATGAGGGGTAAGGGAGCATGCAGGGGATGGACAGAATGGATACAGAAGCAAATTCTCAGAAAAGAGAAACAGGGAATTGGGGGTAGGGGAGTGGAGGGAAAGGTGTGTTATTTAGGGGGTAGAAAATATCATGGTTTTGCATGGGAGATGATCTGAGATTGTGGTGAATAGCTGCCTTGAAGACCTGGATGGAATAATGAGATCAAAGAGAATGTGGAAGTTGCTTCTACAGGTGGGAAAAGGTGAGCAGTGATTTTGGATTTGGGGAGTTTCACCAAAAGGGTGTGTTAGTGTGACAAAATACAGTTACACTGTTTGAGTAATGGCCACCTCATAATGTGTGTGTGAGTGTGTGTATGTGTGTCTAATATGTAAACTTCTTTCTAACCACTCACTGACTCACTGACTGATATTAAAGATCAGTACCTTCCAGAGGAAGTAGAGAGCTGAAATTATGCGTGCCGGTGGGCATCAAAGCCAGTACAGAGGAAAAGAATCACAGAATCGTCGGGCAACATCCATATCTGAAAATATTAATGAAAGAAAAAAATTCAGGTGAGTGAGTGACTTGAGACAATGGGGAAGTACGGTAATTTTGTGTGCCAATGGACATCGAAGCCGATGCACAAGGAAAAAAAATCACAGAACCACTGGAAAGCATGAAAAAAATAAAATAGAAAATAAAGAAATGAAAAATCAAATGCAGGTGAGCGGCCTAAGACAATGGGGAAACATGGTTCATATGCTTACACAATGTGTAAACACACGCCACTATATGTATATGTATAACGGTTTTTACAGCCATTTTTCCCTGCTGTGCAGGGGTTTGGCTTTTTCTTGAGGCAATGTTTTATGGCCGGATGCCCTTCCTGACGCCAACCCTGGTCGCCTCTTACGACACACAGGGATATGGTACACCTATTCTAACCAGGGCATACACCGGGACCAGTACACTGGTACTCATTTCGCCGACCTCGGAAGGATGACAGGCTGAGTCAACCTCCTGGTGTTAATTCAGCAGCCAACGGGGCTTGAACTCAGGACCCTGGGATCCCAAGCCGCCACCCTAACCACTAAGCCAACACCAGGAAACACACGCCACTAGTCTTTACTAATATAAGGCATTGTGTGTGTGTCAGTGTGGGTGTTTCCTCCATAACTCCAAAACCATAAAACCTGCCTGAAACTTTGCATGCATACTAAGAAAACTTCAAGGAAGTGCAAGAGTGAAAATTGTGTGTTTGGGTTAATTAAAACACCCCTTTTGAAAATAATTAACGGCCTTATTTAATTATATCCTTCATCAGCCAGATCCTTGGATCTGTAGTTCGTTGGGTGGCGCAAGGTGGAGAATATGGCATATGGGTTACTGGCAATTTGGGTGGTCCTCTGGTGAAGATTTCATGATTTCCAGGTGCAAAGCGAAGAGGAAATGCCCCGCACCAAATCACAGCATGCCAAACAGGACTGCAATGGCCGATCGAGTCAAGTAAAACACACACACACCTGAACGGACCCACACTGCATGTGAGCAGAGCTCGTGCAGCACAGTTTTTCTCTCTTCGTCTCGTCATCTCGTTTCTCTGTCCCGTGTCTCAGCACACCACCCCCCACATCCCCAAGTGAAAGAGCCATGGTGTACGTGTTAAGGCCATTGTGGTTATGGGGATACATTGTGTAAATTTATAAGGCCATCATATTTGCAATAGCATGTTGGGTTAATTTACTACTTTTAACTGTCTGTGATCTCCACTGGGTGTTCAGATTCGTCTTCCTCCTCTTTCCTCCACATAATAAATTTGTTTTGTTGAAATTTTGTGTGGTTATCGGGGGGGGGGGGTTACATGGCTTATTATGGCTTATTAACCTGGTACACAGGCATATCGGGTTGGCGATGAAGCGTAGCAAATGTGGATAGCTGAAAAAGGTTTGCTCAAATCTTCCTGTCGGCAGATTCACCACTGTCGTGTGTTCTGAGACACCAATTTGTGCTAAAATTAATGTAGCATATGTGGAGATCCTTTCGTCCCATACCTGCTGGATGGCCTTATGGTCGTTGAAGAGCACATGACCGTTACAACACTGTATGTTTGAGCTCATTGTTGCCTCCATTTTTTTTTTTTTACAAAACAAAGCCTTGTCATGCCATGAACCTTAATTATACAACCATTTTGATCTTTGACACCTGTAAAATCAAAAACAAGACACCAGACCAATGTCGATCTGCCGAAGTCTGAAGGGTGGCACGAAGGTATATATTTTGACAATTCATGTTTGGATTGATTGTAATACAGACTGGTTGTATAATAAATATTTGAGCAATGCCAAGAAACCGCAAAAAATTGATGCTTTCAGCTTAATCAGTCAAAAGTCATAATAGGGTGGAAGAGTCCTTTATTATTATCATTTAGAGTTCTATGGTAAATTCATTGCAAATGGATTTCAAGCCTTTCCACACTCAGTGGAACATGTCTGTGGATTTACCTCATTAAGATATCTCATTGTCTCCATGATGACATAAATCTGTGAGCTTAACTTTATGGTAACTTCAACAGCAGGTTAATGTCCATGTTAAAATCCGAAAAAAATTGAAGTTTACCTCCAACTACAAAATTCTCCACCCCACTTACTCGTGCTCAAGGCTTAGAAATGACCCCATGAACCATGCAATTAAATGTTGAGCATTGCCAAAAATATGTTTATAATTACGGCATACGATTGGATCAAAAAGAAACAAATTCACGAAACATAAATGGTCAACTGAACTTGTAGGTTCTCATAGTGACAACTGAACACTGAAAGCAGATTCAGGTGAAATTGAATTATGGAAAAGACAGTTACTTCAGTGGTTAATCAAAATAAATGCAAAATCTGTTTCACATATTGTATTCTCGGATTCAGAAAGCTCTTGTATGTATGCTTTCAGCTGGAGAAATAGGTTATTATAAAGCATTTACTTGTTCAGAGGAAGGTTTCCGTATTTGACTCCAGGAAGAACACAAAGCATCTCGAACAACAAGTTTGCACCGACTAAAGCTGTGTTACCTGCAAGAAAGTTACAATTCTCATGATTTATTTCAAAGCATTCAGAAAAAAGATTTAATAAGTTAGGTTGAATGGAAGATTAAATTGAAAATTCTTAAATAAGTAAACAAATTATTACAATCTATCAAAAATGACTTCTGAAACTTTGTGTTAATAAACAATCCAACTGCCATCTCCAAGTTTAATCAAAGTAAATGCATCAATAAATAATTACGTAAAGATATGTCTTGCAGAATGATATAAACAATAGCCACCAATATTTTGGTGAGAAAGATCATCATTTGAAGGAAAATATTAAACTTGCTGTTTGAAATAACATAATTATTTTATGGTTATTTAGCTAATTGTGGCTGGTCAGATAGCCGAGACAGGTAGGTATATGCATTCACCTTTGAGCTGCTGAACCTGGGTTAAATCTCAGCCCAGCCATCAACTGTCATTCTAGTATTTTGCATGCAAGGCATGATGCATCAGTGTGTCACCAATTCCATGGAAAGATGTTAAGCTGAAAGGCCCGCCTGGAGATCGTTAGTGGACATTAAAGGTCCCAGTTTATTTCAGGAAGGAGTGGCTACTTATGCCCATATCAACTTCATGTGAGTACCCGGTGTTGGACTGGCGAGCCTTCGAGAGTATGTGCCTCAAAACGTTTATTATAGACGAGAAACATCGTCAGACTACTCCACAGAGCACTGTAAAGAGTATGGGCCTCTAAATCACAATTCACTAATATTTTAGACAGCTACTTCCACCAGTATTTTTTTTGCAGAACATAAATATATCATGATTCTCTTCAAAGGTAAAGAGAATGAGTGTCAAAAATAGATTCCATTTTCTAAAATCATTTTGATTCTTTTTTTTATCAATTGGTTTATTGATTCTATTTTTGAAAAAAAATAATGATTCACTTTCGTATAATGTTCAGATATGGTAATGGTATACAATTTTTTTTTAATCCTTTGTTCGAGGTAAGGACAGGTGATGAAATATACATAATCACATACAAAAATGTCGTACCTGTGGTATCGTACGGAGGAGAAACTTCCACCAAGTCACAGCCGATAATGTTCATCCCTCGACATCCACGTATAATTTCTAATGCCTTAAAAAGAAGAAATGAAAGTGGTATTACGAGTCAAGATAAATGAAATCAAACAATTTGTGAATTCAGCCTCAGTGACATTATTACTGCAGTTATAACCACGGAGAGGGTAGTGCATTGTTTCTTGTATAATGTGGGTAAAGTATAAACTTGATACTTTACTGATGTTACCTTATGCTTTCATTCGGAGACTTTAACACATTTATTCTGCAGAATATGACCTGGCAATAACTCCATCGATATATTTTTTGCTGTTGCCGTGTTAGCCTGAACATTCTGAATTCCATTCAAACAAATAATTTATTTGGTTAAGTCAGGTTCTTCCTCAGATATGATGGATGAACCAGGGTAGAAGGAGGTGGTGTTGCCCATCTGGGAAATGAGCAGTGTTGAATTAAAAAAAAAATTTTGCCAGATGATATTATTGGAGAATTGAGATTTGTATTTACAAGCTGATCAAATTGTATGTTGGTCTAAGTTGTCCAACACAATAAATATACCTGGGGGGTTGTCAGACCGCCAATTTCAGGTGTGCCTGTACCAGGTGCAAAGGCCGGATCTAGTGCATCGATGTCAAAGCTGATGTACACGGGACCTGGTCCCATCTGTGTAGCGACTTCTTCCATCAATGGCGCAAGGCTTTTGTACCAGCAATGTTCAGCCTGTACAATACGAAATCCCTGCACATACAGCAAATATGTATTTATGAAAATGGGTTACACAAGAAGAACAGAAATGGGGGTTCACAAACACCTAAACTGCTCAGAAATTGTTCCTCCACATTACATTTGGTATTTTTTGTTCATGAGCAACATTGGGATGTTTGAAACCAGCAACAAAAACGAAAGAATATCCATATGAATAACAAGCAAAATACAGTCAACTCTGACCAATTTGAGTAGATACATTTTCAAGATCATTTGAGTTAACAAAAATTTGGGTGAGAAAGATTTTAGATTTGGGTTAGAACTTCCAAACCCACAAGCACAAAGCCTATTATTATTGTTAGGATTATTATTCTCGTTCCTCCTATTTTTATGGAACGCTTTTGAAAAACTGTTATTGCTGGCTCTGCTAATCAATGCATGTTCATAGCACACTATTGGAACTTGATCTTGGTGGCCATCTTTGACTTTTTTTTTCCTAAACATAAAACAATCATCTTCTCCAGAACAGACCAGGTGTAATGGATAGAGCAATTCATCCCGAATCTGGAAGGGTGGTTGTTCGAATCCCAGCCGAGTCATACCAAGGACTTGCTGCTTCCTTGTTTGATGCTCAGCATTTCAAAAGGATAGAGCATGGACAAACGACCATAAGTTAGAAATAATAGTGCGCAGACTATGATGGGCCTTGCCATGAAGTTGCCTTGTCTTGAATCTCCTCTTGCCTTGAAGTTGCTTATAAGGGAATACCTATTATTATAATTTAACTATGAAACTGGTCACCATGAAATTTGTCAGACAGCATAAGTACACCGAGGCCATATCGATTTGTGTGGTTGACGTTTCTAGTCTGAAAACTCTGGAAGCTGGTTACATGTTATAATGGTCGCATGAGCATGGCTGCAGTCTCTAAGATAAAATGGCCTCAAAAGTTTGACTCTCACCAAATCGGATAACATCATTGAATGTCCCATGAGTTAGGCTTTATTATAGATTGATAATGGAGGTTTTATATTTCACAATTCTATGAATATAAATCACATTGCTCCAATGTATGGATCGTCAAGGGATGCTCTACATTTTTGTTTTCCTGCTGATGACAGATTTGGGCTCCATCCTCCCACAAAACAAATGAGGCTTCATGTGAGTGGCAGATTCTTACATCTTGGAAGCCGACAGCACTGCTCGCAGTTATAGTTTTGTTTATTCATGCATAATTAATGTATTTTTAGTGAAGGTTATTACTTCTACTCGACAGCAATATAAAATGGTGTCCATTAGCTTATATTACTTTGCTGAACAATGGGCTGCACTCAGAGCTTTCAAGAACTTAAATTTTTTTTCGTTTTTTTTACAAAATAGAACAAAAAATGTTTCCCTGATAAAAATCATGCTGATAGACGCAATATAAACTATATGGCACTCGGTAGAGCGCATATCTCTACCAAGCTAAACAGTTTACGTTTTGTAGTCTACTGATAGGCTGGATCCACATCTGGACCTTAAACAAAATCTAATTGGCTTGTTCTTGTCACCTACCCAACTCATCCACCAAGTTTCATCCGAATCCGTCCACATTTTGAGATATTGTGCTCTACATCGTTTTGGCCCTATCTCCTACTGGTAAAGAATCACTTAAAAATGTTGGATCAGGATCTGGATCCGGATCTAGATCTTCACCAAAATCTAAACAATTTGTCCTTGTCACACACCCAACTTGTCCACCATGTTTTGTCCAAATCCATCCACAATATTTTTAAGTTATCCTGCTCACACACAAACAGTCTTACAAACAGGGGTGAAAACATAACCTCCATCCAACTTCTGTGACAAAGGTAATGAATATCAAGTCAGTGGGATGATGCTGATGGGCATAATGGAATGGAGACATTCCAGAGGATGGCGATGGATAAACATCTCTGTGGGAGATGGCTAAGATGGAATAGAAGCCCACTTCACATCTCAGTCAACAGACAGAAAATATTGAATGCTCTTTTCACGCAATATAATTTGTGTATTTTATTTATTAGCTGGAAGTGTTTTAAGGAAGGTAGCTGCATGCAATATCTCCATGTTGTTCGCTTTTTAAATGGCAATTAAACCCCCATTGCCAAAATTGGAGCAGTGAAGAATTCTGCGTCAAGATGGTAAAAGTGATTCTTCAACATGTGTTAAGATTGTACTTTATGCACTCAGTGGAATTGAAATGCACATAGGCAAATGTCGCATCTACATTACATCCTCAAATCCTTGTTTCTACTTCATCGAAATTTAGATGGACTCAACGATCGTGCTATCTTTCTTTTTGAAAAAGTCTAGGAAGAAAGGGCAGGCATCAGGGAATAATTATATCAAGAATACAGAACTGCAACTCAAAATTCTCATTCCTCCTCCACACCTGTCTTTCTTCTGTGTCATTAAACTTAGCAATAGGTTTCATTTAACCTTTCAAATAAAAATATTGTCACGTGGATGGCCCCAACTAAAAACGTCATGTTTAACCACATTTAGGAGTGAAACGACACTGAAATGCTTAATTATAAGGATTACACCAACTGGTCTACAATTTGCAAGAGGCGGGATTATGTCACCTCCTACTCGAAATGCATTATAAAATTGCAGGATATCAATAAAAAAATATCCTGTCAATAAACAAGATAATTAACAATTTAGTCTTTCAGGGATACCAATTAACTCAAATGAGAGCATGGGAAAATGGTGGTAATTTGATGCATACACATACAGCCTTTAGCAATAACTAATGATTCCATAGGCATTAGGAAAGAGGACACAGAATCATGCACAAAGACACTATTAATAAACACAATACTTATTTACAAGATGAGGGAGTGCCAGGCAAGGTAAGATGAAGGGACCCCTGACAGGATAATTAATATGAAGTCACCCATTGCACAACACAAAGCTCCATTTCATTCTCACTCTGGCAACGAAATGGTCTTGATGCCATGGCATCAGCTCTGATACTATTGATGCCACCTGTGATGGGACCCCCCCCCTCCCCTCTCAGGGAGGACCCAGCCACTGCTGCAACAACTTGCAACAATGACCAGGACATGGTAATAAGGAGAAACCCCACGATTGGCCGGAGCAGCGGGCTGTGTCCTGTTTGGGCAAACAGCAGGAGATCGCTATCTTAGTGGCCATGCCATATCACATGAGGGGCAAGAACAGTTAGGAGATGGCAAGGGGAGACTCGTTGAGGACGATAAGTATGGCATTCTAACTCTTTCGCCAGGGCTTATTGGATTTGTTGTGCCTTTGTATGCACAATTGTTCTGCCATGAGGTTTTTTTTTTACATCCCAAAAGTGATTCATGTTTTATGTTTCTACTTTGCAAAAGCTTCACCTATCGGTTTGGCTCAGTCCTGCCATTTTCTGAAAGCACTTGGTACCTTGGTCTTGGTGTGTGTGTGTGTGTGTGTGTGTGTGTGTGTGTGTGTGTGTGTGTGTGTGTGTGTGTGTGTGTGTGTGTGTGTGTGTGTGTGTGTGTGTGTGTGTGTGCGTGCGTCTGTACATGAGCCGTTGATGAGCCGTTTCATGATTAACCTGATGGCTAAAACATCAGGTCTCAGGATAAGATCTCAGGCATACTCTAGAAACTCATGTACGGTGAAACATGGTCATTGTGGAAATGAGCTTCTGGAAGCTATTGCAATGTCCAGGTTAAGCTCATTCCTTTGTTTTCATCATTTCTGTCTGCCTGTGCAATTGTATGACTTTGTCTTGTATCATTTGTATCTAATCATTCCGGCTTTGTCAAAAATCATCATAAACAACCATAAACAACACAGTGGGTTATAATCAGCTAAGCATTCATGCTAAGCCATGGCTCTCTTAGGCGGGCTCACTCTAAATTCCTCTTGGACGGTCTGAGGTATTGGACCACTGTGCCATGATCTATGCCTGGTATGAGGGGGTGAATGGTGGGAGAAGGGTGAGTGGGGAGAGTTGAGGGAGAAAGGTGAGGGAGAATTTTTTGAGAAAGGTGAGAGGAAGGTTTGGAGGGAGAATAGTTTGATGGTTGCTTTGAGAGGGAGGGGTGAGAGGGGTGAGTTGGCACTGAAGTTGGAACAAAGAATTGTTGATGGAAAGCGAACACTCATAGCAAAGTGGGGTTTTTGAATTTTTTTTTCGGTCAGAAATGCGATTAAAGATAGTTCTTGATGGATGCAATGAAGGCGAATTCACGGAATGGAGAGAAGAAACGCTGTAACACATGGATTGTTTAGGCAAGGTATGAAGGAAATGTCGAATTGAGAGAAGTCTGTTGAAATAGGAGAAGAGTAGTGAATTATGATACAGTTATGAGTACCACACGTGTGAAAGAGGAAGATGAAGCATTATAAGAGATTATTATTATTAGTAGTATTATTATTGTTGTTTGAGAGAGTTTTCATCAGATTAGGAAATGTAAAGGTTGTAGAAAAAATTGTGAGGTGAATGTTGAATTTTGATCGGTAAATGCAGAGGGTGGAAACAGATCACATTGTTCCAGGAGAAGCCTGTGGTTACGGAAAGTGTATCGTCAAAAGTGGATATATTTATTTATTTTAAATAAGGATTGCGTAACATTCGGAAAAGGGAAGGTTGAAGTAAAATTGTGGAGGTGTGTGGTGAATTTGGAACTGTAAACGCAGAGTGAAGCTGCTGGGTCGATGAAAAATATCATGAAGAGGGTGGAGGGAGACACATGGTTACAGGAGGTGTACGGATCAAAAGGATATAAGGAAAATTATTAATTTTTGATGGATTTTTGAAGATTAGGCAAGATTCGTGAATGGAAGGTTGTAGGAAAAAATGGTGAAGTTAATGGAGAGAGTGGGTCAGCTCAAATAGAATTAAGATAGTGTGCCGGCAGAAGGAAGAGGAAGAAGAATAAGAAGGATAGGGATTCGTGGATATGCAAGGAGGAAGGTTGTTGTTTTTTTTCATTATATTTAAGACAAGAAACAGAGTGTTTAGTTGGGAGGGATGGGGGCATTGAGAAAGTGGGGAAGATAGGAATTGAAGGTAATTAGGCCATGTGCCAGAACCGGTAATTTTTGGCCACTGGTACCATCGGAGAGGAATAATGCTTATCATAATTTTTCACAGCGTATAGATCTCAAGTCAGAAACGATGTGATAGCATTACATTGGTGGTTGTCTTTTGTGTGTTCTTAGCCGTTTAGTAACCCCATCCCAAAATAAACTTTTCTGAATTCGGTGTAAGACAGAAGACATTCTATTTAAAACTAATGGTTCTCTCTTATTATGGGCTATATCTTCTTGAAAATTGTTCATGTTATTGAATATCTAGTTTAGCTCATGTTATTTGCTTTTCAAAACAGTTGTTAAAACTAGCCTAGCATTTAGTGTTTGCAATTACAGGCACTGATAGTCCAGTGCTGATACATTGCAGAACATATGATTTTGTTTTCATAAAAAGTGGTACGGAAGTTTTTTGCCCATACCCTTATTCATGGATACCATGGTTAAATAAGTGAATTTGAAGAAAATTTAATCATAAACTAAAATAACAAAATATATTTTAAGTTAGATGTACATTATAAATGTTATTGTCATTATTGTTACCCTACCACAAAAAATGAAAAATACCCAAACTCAAGGAAAATTTGTTACCTTCAGTTTTTCTTGCATGCAGGCTATAAATACATTGATAAAAACATCCTAAATTATTTGAAGGTTCATGATTTTATGTATGATTTCAATGACCAAGTCCTGTTGGCTGAGAATAGAAGACAGAGAAGGAAGAAGGAAGGAGTTGAACAGTTGGTGGTGCACTGGATGGATTGGAGAGTCAGCCAGCACCTGAGGCGGTCCTTGATTTATTGGCCTACAATTGTAAAAGGAAGTATTCATTACCAAAATGTGTGTGTTTGTCAAACTGACTGAAATGCACTGATATGTGCATACTGCCAGACTGTGAGAACCAAGCATCCATCTTTGAGTCAGACGATGGGGAAAGTTTAGATGAGGATATTGAAAAACTGGATAATGATTATGATTTTTAAGTTCATCTCGAACATTTGCTAAACAACCATGTAATTATATTGTTCCAGAAATTTTATTTACTTTCCACAGTGAATGATAGACATACTTTTCTAAAGGTGGTATGATTTATCACATAGGAAATAGACTGATATATGTGTCACCAATGACATACCTTTCAACCTCAGCATGTTTAGCACTTTTTGTTGAGAAGCAAATAATCCAAGCAAAATGAGACAAATTTCAATGTTAATGTTTGACCGAAAAAAAATGTTGTTAAGTTGAGGTAGGATGTCGTACCTTGTACTGGCCATTTTGCACAAAAGCTTATTTAAGGGTAGGCATATAAACAGGGTGATAACACACAAAAAGCTCCCACCTATGCAATGCTATCACATATTTTCTAACTTTAGGGTTATATACCTTGCCAAAAATCACTATGAAAATTATTCCCCCCAGATAGACCGACCAACCCTACTGGCTCATGGACTAAATAGGGAGAGAATACAAATAAAAACGATTATACACCGAGAGGGGAAGGATGGGTAGGCTTAAAGGAACCCGTTAAGACAAGGTCGACGAAAATTCACAAAATATCACGATTTTTGAAACAAAACCGAACTAGGAGCACACACTAAGCATGTAGGTGAGAAAATAAAGTGTGAAATGGCACAAAAATCGACCAGAAACTTAACTTTGAGAAAGTCAGGAGAGACCCATGAGAGAACCTGCCGATGCGCCAAACCCAGAACCGGAGACAAGTGAGATTGTTTGTCAAAGAAGCAGAAATAAGTGAGACAAACAACTGGAGATAAGTGAGACAAACAACTGGAGATAAGTGAGACAAACAACCGGAGATTGTTTGTCCGTCTATATCTATTTTCTCCCTTGGCCCTACTGTTGGCATTTTCTCCTTCTTTCTGCTGTTTGTTTTGTTATATCGTGTCCTGATGTGTTCTGTGTTCTTGCTTTTCCACGAGTCTTGCCTCCGTATATACAATATCTTGCAGTTCACTGTACATGTTTCTTTTTAATGTTACACATCAATAAAGGCATGGGCCTTGGCATTAACGATGGTGATAAATAATGCAATGTAAAGTCTTTGTAGGTTTTAAATATATTAACAAGTGAGGGGGGCATTTGCTTCTGCTGTGCGGTAAAGCATAAAAGTCCTCGAGCAATTGCGGTAAGTATTACAATATGTGTGACCGTTTCCCATGTACCTCCTTTTGTTCTGTTTCATTTATCCTCAAGGTAGTAAAGAAAGTCTCCACTCAAATGAATGCTGGTACTCAAAGGTTCAGGTGACATCAAGATAGATGTTCCTTGCAGGAAGAAGACAGAATGAATCGACTGACAAACAGAGCGCTGAAGCAGGACATGTAGACTGACAGCTTTTGGTGCCTTCTCCACATGTGACATGTCCGTGTATTCCCAATTATTTCCCTGTTCCCTTACAGAAAAGAGAGGCTTGGTGATGGAGCAGGGAAAGCCTTACTGCATTTCCTTTACTGGTGTGGCTTTTGATTCACTCCACAGACCTTTTCACACACTACAACACAGTGGCAACCTGTCCAGCATTTGTTCTTAGCCATGGAATAGTTCATCATGATGAATGTCCCAATCCTCAATTAAGAGTATATGGGCCTCCATCACCATCACCATGGGTATCTGTATAACCCACCACACCAAACACTCGAATGTTTGTACTGTCCTTTTGCTTTCCTTCAATCAGTACGCTAACTTTTTATAGTGTTTTATCAAGTTTCTCCAAGACCTGAGGATGAAAATCACCTTCATTAATCTTGCATTGTGCTGTTTAATGTCACCATTAATCCTAAAGTTAAACAAATGAAATGTGGAGTCAAGGAACAGAAGGAAATGGAGGTGGGTTTTATTTTATGTTAGATATACAGTTAAAGCAACAGCTCCAACAAAAGGGTTTATTCTAGTTTGTATTATAATTTCTGGTGGTCATCATCCACGTAGCTCACTTCAAAATGGTTCATCTGAATTTAGTGGAAAATCAAAATGGAGAGAGTTCACTGCAGATACAAAACCAGCAAAATATCTAAATCATAATCAAAAAAAAATAGTGTCAGCGAAGTGTAAGAATATCAAAATAGTAAAAATGAAGTTCAATCAAAACTCAATAAATATTAAATGTAAGATTGCTCTAAATATTATTATTACTATAATTATTATTATTATTATTATTATTACTATTGTTATTATCGCTTTGCCTGTTTGATGCTCCAGTCGTAGTTATGAGAATTCGCCAAGCTTCCCCGAAGGCCAATCTGCAGCACACGTTTACAATCGAGCAGTTTCTCATCAACGCAGCGCCGAAATGGTGAACCATGATACACTTTCTCTCCAGCAACAGAGTCAGAAGTGTCATCATGTGCATCCACATGCACCAATCCAACTGGTCCGTACCTACCTCGCAAAAGTAGGAAAATCTGAATGAGATAGAGTATTTACATTAACAATATCAAATCAGTACTCTCCCCTTTCAATCAGTCAAATGCCATCTCTCTAACTGGCTTACCATATACTTATCATCAATTTTTGGTTCAGTTCCTGTCTTGTTGGCACATCTGACACAATGACACAGGATGCTTTGGATCACAAATCCTGGTGTTGGCTTTGTGGTTAGGTTGGCTGGCTTAGGAGCTTATGGTCCTCAGTTTGAGCCCCTCGTTTTATTTCGTTGAATTAACACCAGGTGGGGTTGACTCAACCTGTCATCCTTCCAAGGTGGGTGAAATGAGTTCCAGTGTACTGGTAATAGGAGCAATGCATCAGCAGCACAGCTGTTTCCTCAGCCAATGATGCTACCTGCAGCCTTGTGTTTCATATGAAGGAGGAGGAGGAGGAGGAGGGGGAGGAGGAGGAAGAGGCTTGAATCACAGGCAAGAGGAATGATTGCTCTCCTTGTATATTTCTTGTGTTTTTGAACAGTGTGGCACCCAAATTCTCTTTCAAAAAAAAAAAAATACCACCATCGCCATTGATGTCACATTTTCTATCTGAAAGACAACATTGAGGACTTCTGAGGGTCGTTCTTCTCCATTCCTTTCTGCTTTTGCCAAATAGTCCTCCAAAAAAGTTGTATTTCATCCCAAATGTGTTATTGTGAGTAATGCATTTCTGAGGGAAAACTAGATATTCCTTCAAACTTTCTTCCACTTGGACTGATCTTCAATTCCAGGTTCAAGGAAAGTTTTTCTTACTTCCTCTTCGCTGGACACAGTTGACCTTTTCCATTATCAGTCTATTATTGAAACGTTTTATGGAATTATTGGACTCACCTACTATCTTCAGAGACATTTTGTGGTATGGATACATTTCAAAATGTATTTATTGGGAAGGTTATTACCTCTGCCACTGAAGGTAAAGGAGGTTATGTTTTCACCCCTCTCGGTCTGTTTGTTTGTGAACAAAATATCTCAAAAAGTTGTAGACGGATTTGGACAAGATTTGGTGGAGATCTTGGGTATGTGACAAGGACGAAATGATTACTGCACATTTTGGTGATGATACTTTATTCTGTTTTGTCAAATGTCGCTCCATGAGTGATAACCTCCTTTTCCTTTGGTGGAGGACGTAATGTTTTCACCCCTCTTTGTCTGTTTGTTTGTCTGTCTGTCTGTGTGAGTGCAGGATATCTCAAAATTTTATGGATGGATTCAGACGAAAATTGGTGGAAACGTTGGGTGTGTGACAAGAAGAATTGATTCAATTTTGGTGAAGATCCGGATCCGATAATTTTTTTAAGTGAATCTTCACCATTGAAAGATTGGGCGAAACTAATATATAACACGATATCTCAAAAAGTTGTGGACGGATTCAAATGAAATTTGGTGGACAGGTTGGGTGTGTGACCACAACAAATTAATTCGATTTTGGTAAAGATCCGAATCCGGATCTAGATTCGAGGGTTATTTAATTTTTTAAGTGATTCTATTTCATTGAGAGATAGGGCCAAAAACGATATGTAGCATGATATATAAAAAAATGTATTGAGCCCGGTATGTTCTCGTCGATAAGGCAAGGCATGGCGGAGGTATGTGCTCCACTGAGTACCCTTCTAGTTAAATTCCTGCTTCTATTGGGGGGAGGGGGGAATCCTGCTTTGAACATAATTAATCACACAATGTTGATTATTTTATTCTGGTTAACAAAAGTAATCTTACTTTACTTCGAAAAACTCTGTCACAAAGGAAAAATAGATGCCTTTTAAAACACTGCATTGTACACCAATGATATTTCATTTGCAGGATAAAAGAATGATATACAATATAAACATAGGTGCTTTGATAACTATAATGGAAATCAAAAGAGTGCATACCTCTGCTCGGCTGAACAGTTTAGGTTTTTATTTTTTTTTAATTTTTTTTTGTATACCTTGTCGAGACAAGCAAGGGGGGCATGAGACAAGAGGGGAGGGAGTGGGAAGTAAAAACACAGTGGGGAACAGAGACATTAGGAGATCTGTGGAAGGGAGAGGGATGGGGCGGGGAACATGGGGAATAGAAGATGGACATTGCAGGGACTTTCAGGAAGGAAAGCAGGGAATTTGAAGGAGGTGGGCTTGGGTTGATTATCGGGGGTAGAAAAGATCGAGGATTTGGATGGGGGATGATAAGAGGTGGTAGGTGAACAGCTGTTTTGAAGCCCTGGAGGGAAGAATTGGATTGAATAGAGTGAGGGAGTTTATTCCAAAAGCGGGGAAAAAAGAGGAATGAAAGAGTGAAGGTGAGCAGTGATTCGTGATTTCGGTAGTTTTACCAGAAGGGGGTTGTTGATGGACCTTGAGCGCCCTGCGGAAATGTGGTGGGGACAAATTGCAGAGAGAGCGGGGGGGGGGAGGCTGGAGAGGAGACGGTAGAAGACAGAAAGACCACCGACCAGCCTGCGGTGAGAGAATGAGAGGCCCAAAGACTCAGCCTCATTGCGGGAGATGCCAATGATCCGAAATGCCTTGGTTTCTACAGCGTGAAGCCGAGTAAGGTGGGAGGCAGGAGCACCAGCCCAGAGGGGAGAGCAGTACTCCATCAGGCTGTGGACGTAAGCTTTGTTAGTGGTCAAGAGCTCAGGAGGGCCGAGGAAGGACTTTGCACAATAGAGGATTCCCATTTGGCGACCACCTTTGGAGGCGAGGTTTGAAATGTGGCTTTCCCAGGAAAGGTCATGGCAGATAGTGAGACCCAGAAATTTGAAAGAAAGGACTTCTTCCAGAGGATTGTTGAGAAAGTGGATGGGGGGGGGGTTCTAAACGGTCCTTTCAGAGAGACAGTGAGAGTGTGAGATTTGTCCGGATTGAAAGACATGTTCCACGTGTTGGACCAGTTTGTGATTTTACCCAAATCTACAGAGAGTGAAGAAGCTGCTGCTTGCCGGTCTGAGGGATGACCGATGGTACGGCAGAGGGTGGAGTCATCAGCAAAGAGATATAGAGGATTTTCCAGAGAGTCGGAGAGATCATTGATGAAATCAGTATTGCACTAATAGGCCGGATCCACATCTGGACCTAAACCAAAATCTCAAATGCTATCCCGCTTTTGGCCCTGTCACTCAATGGTGAAGAATTGTTTTTAAAATATTATCGGATCAGGATCTTCACGAAAATGTTTTCATTTTGTCATTGACACACACCAAACTTGTCAACCAAATTTTGTCTGAATCCATCCATACCTATTTGAGATCTCCTGCTCATAGACAGACAGGTGGTGAAAAATCAAACCTCCACCTAACTTCAGTGGAGGAGGTAAATATAGTTTGCCATGCTGCATAATATTGCTAAATCATCATGTCTCAGGATAAGATCTCAGGCTTACTCTAAAAACCCACATGTGGAGAAACATGGTCATTCTGGAAATGAACTTGTGAAAGTTATTGAAATGTATAGGTTAAGCTCATTCCTTTGTTTTCATCATTTCTATCTGCCTGTGCAATTGTTTGACTAATCCTTCCTACTTTGTCCAAAATCATCATAAACATACTATGTCTTAACAATAAAATTGGCAAATTTTCTCATTCTTTCACATTCTATTCTTCCTCTTTGTGTTGTTCATTGTATGTTTGCTTTTCCTCGATTATATGTGTCAAACAACCATCTTAGAAATACAAAAAAATTACAGCATACTTTTTTGCAATGGCTTGAAGTATCGGGTATGTAATCGTGTGATCCCCTCCTTTATGAAGGTATATTGGGGGGGGTGGGGTGGGGAAGAAGGAAACAAAGATAATTAGACCTGAAAGAAAATGATGTACAAGATACTGTCAATCCAGGAAAACTTTGTGAGATTTAAGTCAAACATTATTCATGCCACGCAGAGTAGCAAAGTTCATCATGAATGACAAATATCTCTCAATATACTTAATTATATAATAGATCTTCCAATTTGAAAGCATGAATTAATTTAATAATTCTTTCATACTGTCATTTTTACAAGAGATAAAAAAAATTTTGCTGAGTCTTTTCATGCATTAAATGGGTAAAAGAGTAAATAAAAGAAAAAAAAAAAACTTGACGCTAACCCATGGTCAGAGGCCGACAACCGCTTGATAATATGTTGTGGTAGAATTCCCGGATGATGCGGATATTGTCTTTAAGGTTGTACAAGTTGACTGCGACATCCCCAATGTCTGCCACAGCCAATGATTCAAATGGTGCAGCTCGGGTATAGCTGTTATAATGTCGTATTAACACTGACTCGTTGCGGATTTGCCTCGGACCAAACCTGTGAAGGCAAAAGCTTGAGTGAGAAACAGATCTGAGCATGTAGCTGGTATCCTAGGCCTTAAATCTTATGCTGTGTTGATATGTCCATTGGCCTTCAAATTAATGCAAAAAAGCATCCGTTTATTGTGATGTTCTTGTCATGCATGTGATTTCTCAACACAGTCCATTGACAATATCCAAATGGGAAATGTGAACCTTAACCCCTTGAACCCTTGCGGCCATTTTACCAGCCGCTATTCAAATCTCCATATACCTGAGCGGCCGGATTTTTCTCCAGGGAGCCCAGAGTGGCAGAACCAAAAGTCCAACGAGCTCAGGATCCAAAAAGTTAACAACAATGGGCTTTCAAAATAGTTGTCGTAGAACCTGATGCAACAGCTTTCACAATCTCTCACAAGCAGATAAGTTGATGTGATAATGCACAAACGTCACATTTCTAACATTATTATGGAGAAATAATAAACTAATCATGGTGGGCTCGCTCATTCATGCGCACGCACACACACACACACACACACACACACACACACACACACACACACACACACACACACACACACACACACACCAAAGACACTAAACCAAATGCTTTAAGAAAATGGTGGGACTGAGCCAGTCTGACAGGTGAAGGTTTGGCAAAATAGAAGCAGAAAGTATGAGTCACCTCCTTTTGGGATGTAAGAAACACTCATGGCAGAACAACTGTGCATACAAAGGCACAACAAGGTATGTAGAGTAATCCACTTGTACATCAGCAAAAAAATTCAATATAACAGTTCCAGAAAACTCATACAAACATGAACCAAATTAATCATTGAAAACAAGGACGAAACACTCACGTACAATCGAATGTCGGGAGTTATCCTTGACAAGATGGTGTAGTTTATGAATCAGTCCATGTTTTGAGCAACTTGAATGAAGGAAAAACTCACCAGAAATCGTTTTAGATGACGTTTTTAGGGTACCACTCACGTTGCTTCACAAAATGTAATTGGGGAATCAAAACAGTCCATTAATTACATACTATTGAAATGTACCCATTCGACTTTACACCCTTACAACCATTGGACCCGTTCTGGACCCACGTGAGTATGTCTATTAATTACGTACTGTTTGAATGTGACTTGGACCGTGATTACTCTATTAATGACATGTTATTGAACCGTGCCCACATCTATTCTGTTACATACTATAGGAACGTAACTTTTATACACCACAGAGTACAGACCCTTTTAGACACCTTACCCTCCTTTAGATCATTTACATTCTTTTAAACTTTAGAGCATTTAGACCATTAAGACTCCTTTGACCCTATAGGCCCTTGAAAGACCCTTTAGACCCCTTACATCCTTGAGAACCCTCAGACCATTTTCAGACCATTCGATGCTTTAAAAAAAAAGCCTTCAAGGATCCTTTAGACCCATTAGACCACTTAGATCCCTCAGATCCTTAACATCCTTCGATCATTTAGACCCTTTAAATATCCCTTAGTCCCATTAAAAACACCTTTGACCCTGAAGACCCGTTCGACCGTTTAAAGACTCATTTGACCTTTATACTATTTAGACCCATAAGACATCTTTAATCTTTATACCCATTTATACCATTTGAAAACCCTTTTGACCCCTTAGACCTTTACACCCTTTAGACCCCTTCCTACCAATTTAGACCATTTAGAGATGTATAGACCTTCAACTGTTTTGACACTTCTCAGCTCCATCGACCTTTGATGACCCTTTTGAAACCTTAAGACCCTTTGGACACTTTAAAACTCATTTTGCTCTTTCACCCTTAGACTCCATTTAGACCCTTAAGGACCCTTAAGACACTTTAGACCCCTTAGACCTGTTAGGCCCTTTTTAGACCTTTGAATACCCCTTTTAAACTTTCTAAGACACTTCAGACAATTTAGACCATGTTTGACTCCTTAGAAAATCGAAAAAGAATCCTCCAAAAATTGTTTAGATGACCTTTTTCATGCACCATTCGCATCGCATCACAAGTTGCAATGACAAATCAAAACTGATATCCCAAAGCAAAAAAGGACGTTGGAAAGTGAAACTGAAACTACTGATCTACCGATTAGAGAATGGGAAACTAAAACGAAATGCTGTGAGGAATACCGAATGGAAATTGCCAAAAACAAAACTATTGGGGGAGCATAGAGAGAGGGAGTGGGTTGGGGCTGAAGAAGCAATATGTTGAGGGATAGGTGCTTGGATGTGGTCGGTTGGCATGGAAAGAACTGCAGTAATCTTCAATCAGGCAGGAGGCCTAAAAAGTGCCTAAATCCGTTTCCTAGTTGAGCTTCTATAATGTCAGCCTCGCTCCCAAGTACAATTTCAGAGGTAAAACAAGCATGGATTGGAATTCTTAGCTGGTGAAATGGAACAAGGTTGACAAGGCTACCGGTTCCACCTTCTACAATATCTGCACACTGTATATTTACTCTGAATTCCCGTTTCCACCAAAACACATTCAAAAAATTGCTTATTTGAGGTGAGACGTTCACAAACCCATCGGAGATGGGTACCCTGCTCATCTATTGATATTTTGCTTTATATTTTTCTTGATTTTTTTGCAATTGTTGTGGCTGTATTAATTGCAGTTTCAGTTTTGTGTGTGTCTGTATGTGCGCGTGGGCCACCGAGGTGGAAGATAGGTGATTGTCTTGTAGTTTTTTGTCTCAGGATTTGTGTTTATCATGTCTTGTACAATAAATTATTTCTTTATATTTGAATGAACGGCTTCCCTTGTGTTGCTACCATTTTGTCGTGCAAATAATTGGGTTAATTTGGATGTGTGGAGGGTTAAATTTATTGTTGTCATGCCGAATAACTGCTGTATAAATAGCCCCTCCCCCACCGCTACAAGGACAATCGGACAGCGATAACCACTTGGTGCCAGATTCTAAGAAAAAGTGATAGTTTGACTATCCTTGAAACTTTGGCAGCTGCAGCAAGGATGACAACTACAACTGCTCGGGTGTTGTTGGGTCCTGACAGGAGGTTGTCGTCCATATGATTATTTATGTTGATCAATACTTTTTGGTATTTTAAAAAACATTTCACAGGACATACTATAACTATAGATTGTGTTATATCTGTTCACATAAATATATGTTGCATGCATTACATCACCGCATCAAAAATATTTACATGTGAATGTGAAAGTACTGAAATAATTTTGCATTTACATTTTGTATTTTATAGATTCAATTACTTTTATAGGTGCAACTAATTTGGGTCAGGCCTGTCATTGAACTGCCACTGGTGACATGTAACGCAGTGCTACCTGCGGCATCGCTGGGTTGTGTATGACTACACCGACTCCCTCTTCCCGCACACCACCACCCTAGCTCCCTCACTGGAGTAAGGAAGGTGACTGTGACACCTCGCAGGATGAAAAGCATGCAGTACCTGCTAAAGGCCAGACGAGCCATCCAGTAAGGAGATGGTGTCTCCTTAAAAAAATAAAAAAATTAAAAAACACCCACGTGGTTCAACTGGAAGGGCATCCGATGATTAAAAAAAAAACTCCAATAAACATGAATCTTCGATCCAGTGGAAAATCCGTGACTAATAGGGTGTTCCACATAAGCAATGCATGACGGTGACCCTGGCTGTTGTGAGAAATGGGCAAAGTGTACTGCAGAACCGATGGATGTGGCTAAATTGGCAAGTGGATAAAAATGAGACAATGAGCATGACAATGGGAACATAGAATGTTCGCACAATAACAGGAAAGGGGAAAGAGTTGGTGAATACCATGACAAGAAGAAGGGTTGACATCATGTGTGTACAGGAGATTAAAAAAAAAAGACTGGGAAGAGTACCAAATGATTAGGGGAAGGCTACAAATTATATTATTGCAAAGAAGAGGGTAAGAAAATGGAGTTGGAGTCATACTGAAGGAGGAGTGGATAGAGAGAATAGTGGAAGTAAAGAGAATCAGGGACAACTTAACAAGTTAGTGCTTGTTAAGTTGGTGAACCAGAAAGGAATTGTTAAGTTGGTGACCGAGAAAGGAACGGCGAAGGTAAATTCAGCATACGTGCCACAAACGGTGTTCAGACCAGGAGAAATGTAATGAGCAGTTATAAGATCTAATCAGAGAGGTACCAGCAGGAGAGAATAATGTAATTGTTGTATTGGTACAGATACTGAGGTGTGGTGGAATCCCGGTGGTGCAAAAGGGCACACATTCCATTTCTGCCCACAGAGCTATGCAAATACAATGCATTAACCAGTGTAGTCTGGTGGACCATGTTCCAAAAATATGACCCTGTGTATAGTTTTTGCCAAAAGTGATTTTTTTTGTGTGTGTGAATGTTATCTCTGGTAGTGAGTAAATAGAAAATGGTAGTGAATAGCAAATCTGTGAATCATGGGGTCTGACAGTATACAAAATATGTAGTCCATATCTTGGATTTCTTTTGATTTATTGAAATAAACATTATTTGAATAAATGTCATTCGTTTTTCACACGATGACCGTCAATTATGCCGCTGAAAGCAATAAGAACACTGAATCTATTTCAATACTCATTTTTCTCTTATGTGCAAACCTCAATCTCATGCTTAAATCCATATATTTCATTACAATGAACAAATGCTCGCATGCAAAACTAATATTTATTGTATTATCAATTGAAGCAACTGTAGTAATCTGATATCCAGTTCTGTTCTTGCAGCAGTAGATGGCTTGTACATCTGTGACTGTGTTTCTGATGGGGTCATCACAGTCTCCGCCATGCCCAATGGTATCATTATGACAGAGAAATGTGCCCAAAATGGATACAAAATAATGTATCGTTGGTGGAGGAGACAGTTTCATTCTGGTTGTAAAGAATGCTTCTTTGGGTTCGAAATCCAATCTTTTGGACTTTGCTCAAAAGCAGGCAAAATGTGGTGAAACACAATAAGCTTCCTTTGCTGACAATTTGGCGAGGTACTCTTCAATGGAACTCCAACAGGAAAAACACCACAAGGAATGTTACAAGAGCAGAGTTCATAAAGGGATGCTGGAGAGCGCAGAGAAGAGAATTCGTGAAACATCATCCAGTGAAACACAACTGTGACCTGCAAAGGTTGGGCGTCCATCAACAAGCAGTGATGCGGGTGGTGATGTGGATCGTGCATGAAGACGTTGTGGAACTGAATGCAAGTGCAAATCATGTTAGAACAAGCCTAACACTACTATAGTAGGGCAACTTCGCAGAACAATTGTGCTTTTATTAGGAAAGCATCAAATTTGGCACACTAGTAGCCTATCATATTATGAACAGATTTGGATATTGGGCCATCTCAAAATTTTTGATGGCAGTGGAAAATGGCTGCCACAGCCATCAGCAGATGAATTTCAGATGGCCCAATATCCTAATCTGTTCATATTATGATATGCTACTAGTGTGCCAAATTTGGTGCTTTCCTCACAAAATGCACAATTGTTATGCTATATTTAGCTAAGTTGCCCCACTACTATGATCAAGTAAGGACAAGCCGATCACTATGAAGGGAACCAAGTGATGCTGCTGAACTTTGGTATCACAGAAACTGTTTATGGAAGGTAGAGCAGTAATGTGCGAGTCTGTTAGATTACATTGTACAAAAGTGACAAACAACGTTGGATGATGTATGACAGACATACATTTATCAATGCATTGAAATGCTCACTTTCATCTGGCACTGTTTTACACATGAGCGGCATAAACGAAGAGTATGTGTCAATGTTAAGTGAAAATAATGTTAACCCAGATCGTACGAACTTCAAAGTAAGCCTATACCTCCAACAATTGATAACAGAAAATGTTCAATATGTAGATTTTGTCGAGGAGCCTGGTGGTGGCTTAGTGGTTAGGGTGGCTGGCTTGGGATCCTCGGGTCCCAAGTTCGAGCTCTATTGGCCACTGAATTAACACCAGGGTGTTGACTCAGCCTGTCATCCTTCCAAGGTCGGAAAAATGAGTACCAGTGTACTGGTCCCGGTGTATGCCACGGTTGGAATAGGTGTACCATATCCCTGTGTGTCATAAGAGGCGACCAGGGTTGGAGTCAGAAAGGGCATCCGGCCATAAAACATGGCTTCAAGAAGGGAACCATGATTGCATGGAGCCTGCAAAAATCTAACTCCTGCTCAGCAGGGAAAAATGGCTGTAAAAGAGGCTGTTATGTAGATTTTGTCAGGCCATAAAGACTGAATGAAAGTGAGCATGTGATAAGTAGCAAAGCACGAGTAGCTGTTGCTGTTGATGATGCGATCCCCCCAGAACTAGAGGAGGCACTGAATGATATAGTTGAAGTTGCAAAGGTACTTCACAGTGAATTGTTGGAACACCGTGATACATGGCACTTCACAGGTAGCATGTCTTATGAAAACATGCCTATGGAAGCATTCTTCTTTAAACATTTGTTGTTTGGGACAAAGTCCAAGTTGGTTTCTGCTGAGAGATGAATCTGTGAACAAAGCTGTCAGCATTATCTCACAGGTAATTGTACAAAATATCAAAATGGACAAACAGGACAAACATTAATCCAGGTCAGATGTGGGGTTTGTGACACATATGCAAACTCCACCATCACTAGGTCTGGCACTGTCTATGCACAACAATAATTCGGGGGACGTGTTGGGCGAGAAGCGTGACGGTGACCGAGAGGGAAAAACTAATTGGGGTGACGGAGACGTGCACGAGGGAGACAAGAGACGAGGTGAAAGGAATTGCGAGGGAGAGAAAAGAACAATTAAGACGGAAAGCAAGGATGAGGTACGCGGAGATCGTGAAAGAGCAAGGAGTGAAACAGAGTGAAGGACGGGAGCGACTTAAGGAGAAAGCAAGGTTGACCTACATAAAGATAAGGGAAAGACGCCAGAAAGAAGCAGAGACTAATAGACACGAGGGGACAACAGCAACTTATAAATGTACAGAGACACGGGAGATGGGAACGATAGAGGGAAGACTACACGATGAAGACGGGGTTAGAGACGAACACACACACACACACACACACACACACACACACACACACACACACACACACACACACACACACACACACACACACACACACACACACACACACACACACACACACACACGGAGGTAGTGGAGGACAATGGGGGTGAGCTGGCGGACTGGGTAGAGACCCAGTGCGAGCAGTTGGATAGCCTCCTCCAGGAACGAGGGGAGGGAGTATGCCCCCTTGAGGCGAATCACGACCAGGTGGGTTCGGTCGTGCTTTGCGAGGTTGAGGGGAGGAGTGCTGCGAATGGGTGCACGCCGAGCTTGGGGGGTATAGAGGCCCCGGAGACCCTTGTGGGGACACAAATCCCCAGTGTGGTTGTCCCGGTGTGTGTGGTGCAAGGTGTGAGTGCGCCCCCGTGTGTGGAAGCGACCCTGTGTGTGAGTGGTGTGGTGGCAAGTGTGCCGAAGGGCACACCACACAGCACGCCGTGTGTGGATGAGACACCGCGGGCGAGTGCCCCCGCGTGTGTGAGTGGTATGGTTTGTGTGAGGGAAATGGCACGAGTGAGTGGAAGGCCGCGAGTGAGTGGAGCCACGTGTGCGAGGGAGGTGACATGCGTGAGTGAATGGCCGAGTGCAAGGGAGACCGTGTGTGTGAGAGAGCGGTATGTGAGGGAGATGGCGGTCGGCATGTGTGAGCATGCAGCCGCGTCTCACGGTGTGAATGTGATGGAGTGGTGTATGAGTGTCGTGACACGCAGGTGTGCGTGGGTCGAATGGAGACGACGACGGCGACATGTGAGGGACAAAAGCCGAGTAGCGGCTGTAGCTGTTTCCGGGACCGTGCCGGGTTCACCCAGCAGCGAGCCCGCGGTCCGTGCTGTGCAACGCACGAGGCCCCCACGTGCTCGTTTGCGGGAGTGAAGCCCGGTCCGGAAACGAGCGCGGTGAATGTTGCCGATCCCGCGACGGACAAAGTTTAGGCAGGATTTCGGATTTGGACCGGACAGGTTCTCCACGCGGGCGTGTGTGTGAAGCTCCAACGGGCAGAGCACATGTGTTCGCGTGGGGAACCCCTCGAGACGTGAGGCTTGTTTTTTTTTTATGCGCACGGTGACGTCATGGCTGCATGTGGGGTTTGAATCCGGCAGGAGGGGTATCCCTGCCGGATGGTCCCGTCCAAGAGGGACGAGGGATGAGAACAGCTGCCATGACATCACGCCACATGTGCGCGGCTGTGAATTGCCGCGCTGATGCGCAGGTTGAGAGTTACCGCGCTGGTGCTGCGCGAGGGAAAAAAAAAAACAAAAAAAAAACAGCAAGCCTCGCTTTCGGGTGAACAGGATTCCTGGGCAAGGGGTGGAAGACCCCCTTGTCTGGGCACAGGATGGAAACTAGTTAGGGGGAAGGGTTAGCTTAGCTAGACCGACTTCATGGGGCAGGGGTAAGTCCTCATGGGGCCCGTGGAATGGATAGGTAGAGGGATTGTTAGTTGAGATTTAGGTGGGGAAATGATTTTTTGATGATTTGGAGACAGTGACAGACAGTGAATGTGTTGTGGGGACGTAGTTCAGCTACGTAGTGTTAAAAGGAACGTGCTGTAGTTTAAGGGATGACGTGGGAGCACGAGTTAGTTAGGGGATGTCGTTGGAAGGATGGCAGAGTTCAGCGGTGTGTGTGTTGAAGAGTTGGTGAGTTGTGTGGAGACATGTTGAGTGAGTGAGGCCAACGGGTCTGTGTGAGTGGAGCGAATGGGGAATGCATGGTGCGATGAGTGATTGGGGGGAGGAGTGACTCCCGCCCAAGGGACCCCCGGAGTCAGTGTAAAGTGAGTTAGCGGGGTTAGTTAAATTGAAAAATGGAAGTCGTTTTGCTGTTGGAGGGAGTGTAGGCTCGAAACCCGTTTGGAGGGGTGCAGGAGCCCTATTGACGGGCTGGGAGCGTGGCTGCGAAAGGTGAGTATCGCTGAGTGGGTACCCCAGGCACCAGGCTAGTCGGCCGTAGTAGGCCAAGGGCCCATGGGGGGCCGGGATAGCATAGTGGGCACGGGTGCGCCCACTTGGTGCGGGGGCCCGGGGCGCCGTTAGCTGCGTGGGCAGTGTTGTGGGCACGGGTGACCCTCGGAAAGGGGCCCGGGAAGCCAGCCTGCCACGTGTGCGTTTCAGGGGAGGTGCCATGGGGGGCACTCCCCGGTGTTTAGGGAGCTGGTAGGCTCGGAGGCAGTGTAGTGCCCGGGGGTGCCGTAGCTGGGGAATCGGCAGAGGGTTGTGCCTGCCAAGGGGAGCCACGTATCCCAGCCATGAGACAGTGTGAGGGCACGGGAAGAAAATTGGGGGGCGAGGCCCGAAATTTGAGAGGACACCAACACAGGCGACGGGAATCTGTGTTTTTAGAACCAATAGCTTAAGCGAGAGGCACTTGTTGAAAGCCCCAGGGTAGTTTAACAGTAAATGGATAGGGTAGATTAGGAAGTGTACCCCTCCGCACCATCCATCCCCTCGCTCTCGTTGTGGGCCGCTGGACCCACTTTGTGTTATAGATCGCTGAACTCTGGGGAGGCCATTCTGAGGCTTCGTTGGGCCCCGACACAGGACGCTAGCTCTCCCTTATTTCCCTCCGGGAAGGGAACATAGGGGTTGGGAGTAGGCTAGTAGACGATAGGTTAGCTGAACAAGGACGATAAAGGGGGGTTAGGGGACGAATTATAGAAGTAAAAAAAGGAAATTAAACAAACAAAAAAATAAGTTGGGGCTAAATTGGGCTTGACAAATTAACGGGGTGGGTATAGACAGTGACAGGCAAAGGCGATAGATGGGAGGGAGACAGTAGGCAGGTCCGAGCCCGCCTTCTGAGTGGCCAGCACCACCGCACTCCCTCCACCAACCTCCACTGCAAGGCCTGTGCCGGCCAACTTCATCGGCTGGCCGTGTTTTGCTTCAAGGCCTGTGCCAGCCACTTCGTCTGCAGCTGCTGTGCTTCAAGGCCTGTGCTGGCCAGTTCGTCTGCCGGCTGTGTTTGCCTGCAGTGGCCTGGTTCTGCAGGCTGTGTTTGCCTGCTGCTTTTGCCATGCCATGCCCACTGCCCCTGTTCGCCAGGCCCGTTCAAGTTTGCTTTGCCCCCCTCCCCCTGTTCATTTCCATGTGCGCCAGGATCAAAGCAACAGTTTGCAAGCTGCAAGAACTGCCCTGTTGGCAGCTACAACACGGGCCTGCAGTGGCGGCCCGTGCACCGTGTTTGTGTCCATCCATCCATCCGTTGTGTTCATTGCGTGTGCCACTTGAGCTGGCACGGAGACTGCGTTTGTGCAGCCCATGCACCGTTGTGGTTCACTGGGTTCATTTCAAAAGGGAAGGCCTAGGACTGCGTGTGAGCAGCCGGCCACGTTCCCTGCCACCTGCATTGCTTGAGCCAGAGACTGCATGCGAGCAGCCTGGCTCCCTGCTAACTGCTTTCTTTTTGCAGAGTCCATTGATCCTGGGCCATGGTTTGTAAGTTAAGGTTAAGATGTACTGTACATATGAGTGCGCCCCCGGCATGTTTGTCTTAGCGCCGGCAATTTTATTTAAGTCGTCCGTGTGAGTGGGTTTGTTTAGTTAGTTACTCAGCCCTCAGGTTATTTATTTTGGGGACACGAATACCATGAATGTCGCACTCAGGGATCCGTAGGTAAAATGTACTAGGAGAGAACTACACATGATGGCACACGAAAATTTGACGACTCGGGACGAGTCTGTAAAAAGGGGAGGGGGTAGTGTTGTGGTTGAGGAAATTCGCAAACCACCATTCAGGTCCCATAGGTGAGATATCTCTGTAAGTACATGTGTAGTTCGCCCCAAACCCGTTGTTTAGAGGGAATAAATGTCATTCATTCGGGCTGCGACCCTTTAAGATAGCCGTTTTTCTGTTCTATCTTTATTTTGAACCAACCACGTCTCAACCGCCATCACACAACAACCACCAACCGCAACGCTGCTTCACAACACAACAACGCCAACAGCCACCTTTACCGTCACGGCTCGCTCCCGTAAACATCGCATCACCGCCATTCCAAGCGTCGCCATGGCCATCACCGCCACTTTAGGCCCTCCACCACCTTCACCTCTCCTCCTTCTGCGGCCATTCCCGCGCTGCTTGTGAACGCCGAGCGTCAGGCTGTCCTGGCCTCGTGCGGGACGTGCGCCGAGCAGCGGGTGCAAAAAGCGGCCTTTCCGGGGAAGTCGGATCAGGAATGATTCACGCCCACTTCCGATCCGTCCAATCATTAAGCGTGGGGCGATTTGGCCCCGCCTCCAGGCGCGTCGGAGTAGAATCGATATACGCAAATTCGAGGATCAGGGGAGGTTCACGCCCATTTTTCCTCCGTCCAATGGGCGAGTGTGGCTCCGCCCCCGAGTTCATCCTGATCTGGAAATTTGCATATGGTTTCTCCTGCCGCACTATAAAGCACCGAGCGCGGGGCGAATTCAGTGAGTTTCTGTTTCTGGCTCGGGCGAGTTGGAGAGGTGTGGCGGCGGCGAAGTGTGGCAGCGGCAGAGTGTGGCAGCGGCAGAGTGTGGCAGCGGCAGAGTGTGGCAGCAGCAGTCAAGACAGGTCTGGAGGAGAGTCGGTCTGTCGGGGTTCGGAGTCTGTCGGGGAGCTGCAGAGAGGGGAAGCCGGGAACGCGGTCGAGGTCGCTCGTCGTGGGACCCAAGCAAGCCAGCTATCCTCTTTCCCCAGAGCATCAACAACCCCCCCTGTTTCCCCCCGCGCTGAGATAGTGCGAAAAAGGGGCCCCGTTCCCACCCCATTCCAAGCAGTGCCAACGAAACCCGCGGAGGAGCGCGGAGTCGGGGCACCGTCGCCATTTTGTGGCTCATCACAAGACGGGTAGGCTCCACGCGGTCTCGGCCCCAGGCCCGTCTGCCCCCTTGTCGTAGAGGGTGGCCCCTTTTTCTTTTGCTTTTGAGTATATGTGTTGTCGGCGCCGTCTGTAAAGTAAAACTGTGTAAGTGTTGACGTGTGCTCGTAGTAGATCTGCATTGTGTTTCTTTTGTTGCAATTGCTTTTGGTGCATAATTGTTGTGTTTCTTTTACATTTGCTTTTGGTGCATAATTGTTGTAATTGTATATGTGTGCTTTCCTTTTGCAGTGGAAGAAATGTGCCTTATGTTGAACTGTTTTTCCTGTTTCGCTTCGTCTTTTCTTTAATTGAATCTCCATCTTACTTCACGTAAAGGGTTGGTAGTGGGCTGAATACGCCCGATAATTAATCGGAACCGTCGAGGTCGACGATATAACACCGCTCGGTTATCCCGATAGTACGGAACGGGTCGCTTAAGTGGCCCGTGTCCGGGGTCGACCTGCGGCGAGGTGCGATCGCCCGGTCTACCCTCCGTGTGGGTACATAGGTTGGTCGAATTTGGCGAACAACCCTATCCCACGCGGGGGGCCGATTGGCACGATCGTGGTGAGGCCGAAAGGCCCACCCATGACGAGTTCCCGGCGTTAGTCCGAGAGGGTCACGACAGAATTGTCCGTCCGGTGGGCGACATGCCGCGATTCCAGTGATGTGGACGCTCGCACGCCGGCGGGCGCGAATTCGCAACAATATATATATATATATATATATATATATATATATATATATATATATATATATATATATATATATATATATATATATAATATTATATTTTATATATAATATAAAAATATATAATATAAAACAATATATAATATAAAAATATATATATATATATAAATATATATATATGTATATAATTTATATTGTTGCGGGCCGGGGGTCCGGTGGCGAGAACGGCCACTAGGTGGGGAAAGCTTGCGACGTCTCCCACCAAACTCCCCGGAATTGTAGGCCTCGCTCCGGATAATTCCGTGACATGGCAGGTCACTGAACCGACCGTGGACGCCAATACCTCAACCGCGTAGTGTAGGGTCTTCCTGCCAGGTGTAATCAGTTCACCTAATTAACCACATGGTTTCAACTAATGGGGAACCACGCCCTTGGTACGCCTTGCCCGAACCGGATCACTCTACCAACTACGGTAGAGTACCAACGACCTACTCCAGATCGGATGCAGCCGAGCGGAACTGCTAAGACATACTGGCGAGAATGAACAGATTATCCGGGATAAAGACCCAGCTAAACTCAAATCCGAACCATGCTGGACCAATTAAGGAAATGACAAAAACGAACTGGGAACATTTCTACAATAATTTCTTTTCACTAAGGCGAGGAAAATCATGTGGCACGTAAAAAGGTTTATTGGTGTGTTATGCAGGGGACAGAAGAGAGATGTGATGCGACAATTTTACAGCAACTTACAAAAGAGGACACAGAGCAGACTTGTCGCGAGAATAATACAGGCAAGAATTACAATGATCAAAAA